>NC_037668.1:80703289-80734315 GCF_003255815.1 Theropithecus gelada
TTTATTTATTTTTTTTTTTTTTTTTTTTGAGACGGAGTCTCGCGCTGTGTCACCCAGGCTGGAGTGCAGTGGCGCGATCTCGGCTCACTGCAAGCTCCGCCTCCCAGGTTCAGGCCATTCTCCTGCCTCAGCCTCCGAGTAGCTGGGACTACAGGCGCCCGCCACCACGCCCGGCTAGTTTTTTTGTATTTTTTTAGTAGAGACGGGGTTTCACCATGTTAGCCAGGATGGTCTCGATCTCCTGACCTCGTGATCCGCCCGCCTCGGCCTCCCAAAGTGCTGGGATTACAGGCTTGAGCCACCGCGCCCGGCCGCAATGTTTTCTTATATCTGTTTTAGCAGAGCTTCCTTTTTTACCTCCAAAAGTATAATCTAAAAATTGAATTATGGATGCCTTATGTAGTTTTAAAACCATTTACTTTTCAAACATAAATTTTTTAGGGTAAAGCTGTGATAGATCTAATTTACACTTGGAATTTCAAAGCTATTATCTTGTTTTTTGAAAGGGAGGAAGTGGAAAAGGAAATAAAAAGGGAAGGGGAAGGGGGGAAAAATAAAAAGCAAGACAGGCACTGCAGCATCTGCTGTCAGGGAAGGCTGAGGAGGGAGGGGCTGTTATCTTATTTATAGTCAATATAGACTTTAATTCTCTTTTCATTGTATGTAGTTTTTCCTTTCTTTTGCTTCTTAAGGAAAACTTAGAGTTGAATAGTTTAGGTCTTCCTATTCTTACTTTCTCTGACTAAATTGACTATGAACAAATTAGTTAATATTTCTCAGACTCAGCTTTCCTAGAAAATGGGAATAACAGTACTACAATATAGAATATAATTTGCTAATCCTTCGTAAGTGTTAGCTTCATTTGCCCTTCTCTTCCTTTGCCTTTTTAATTCTAGAATCTAAAATAAGTATATGCTGTGACTGAATGAGTAAGATAGTTGATCCAAGTTTTAATCATTTTACCTATAAGTGTTATTTATGGGTGATTACATTGTAGGTATGACCAGAATAATGTAGAAGTATTTATGAAAATCTTATACTTTTTTCTTGAAGAAAAGTTCAGTCTAAGGGGCTGTTTGTTATAAGTACCTTTATAGGAAATGCTTTAAGCCATGAAACTAATCCTCATGGACTTGTGCTTATTAATAACCACAAATTGTAATAGTCCAAAAATGAAAACTTAATTCTGTTTTTTTTTTTTTTTTTCAGCAACTTCTTCAAATAGTGAAGCAGAAAACCAATCAAAATTCAGTGGACACTACGTTGAAATTTACTTTGAGCGCACTTTGGAACCTCACAGATGAATCCCCAACCACTTGTAGACACTTTATTGAAAACCAAGGGTTAGAGCTCTTCATGAGGGTTCTAGAGGTTAGGATGGGAATTTAGCTTACAGTTTTGATATTTATTAATTTATTTACTTTAGCATTTATTTTATATTTGGTTCTTTAGGTAATTATAAGTTTCTCTTTCTTTTTACAGTCTTTCCCAACTGAGTCATCCATTCAGCAGAAAGTTCTAGGACTTTTGGTAAGATATACGCACTTCCTGCTAAGTTCCAAGCTGTATTTATTTTCTGTCTGAAGTAACACATTGAAAGTTGCAGCTCTGCGGTGGCAGTATCATAGCCAATGAGGTCTATCCAAGGCACAGTCATTGCTGAGAACTATTCCCAATACCTCACCATGATGACTTGAAAGATGGTCTCCAATGGCAATTTCTTTCTTTCTTTTTTTTTTTTTTTTTCTTTTGAGACAGGGTCTCACTTTGTTGCCCAGGCTGGAGTGCCGTGGTGTGATCACAGCTCACTGCAGCCTCGACCTGCTGAGCTCAAGCAGTTCCCCCAACTCAGTCTCCCTAGTAGGTGGAACCATGGGCGTGTGCCACAATGCCCAGCTAATTTTTGTACTTTTTGTAAAGGTGGGGTTTTGCCATGTTGCCCAGGCTGGTCTCAAACTCCTGAGCTCAACCAGTCCTCCTCCTACCTTGGCCTCCCATAGTGCTGGGAATGTAGGCATGAGCTGCCTGGTCAGCAGTGGCAATTTTTGACAATTTCTAGGTGAATGAACAAAAAAAGAAAGAGAGAGAGAGAAAGAGAGTAAGTTGCTGCTATGATACTTGTAAACAATGACATTGGAAAATAAATATTATTAAATTTAAAAAGACTAAAAATATGTCATGAGGTCAGGAGATCAAGACCATCCTGGCTAACACAGTGAAACCCCGTCTCTACTAAAAATACAAAAAATTAGTGGGACGTGGTGGCACGCGCCTGTAGTCCCAGCTACTCTGGAGGCCGAGGCAGGAGAATTGCTTGAACCCAGGAGGCAGAGCTTGCAGTGAGCCGAGATCACACCACTGCACTCCAGCCTGGGCAACAGAGCAAGACTCCGTCTCAAAAAAAAAACCCCACAAATTTGAGAGGCCTAGGTGGGCAGATAACCTGAGGTCAGGAGTTCGTGAACAGGCTGGCCAACATGGTGAAACCCCGTCTCTACTAAAAACACAAAAATTAGCCGGGCATGGGGGCAGGTGCCTGTAATCCCAGCTACTTGGGAGGCTGAGGCAGGAGAACTGCTTGAATCTGGGAGGTGGAGGTTGCAGTGAGCCAAGACCACACCATTACACTCCAGTCTGGGCAATAAGAGCGAAATTCCATCTCAAAAAAAAAAAAAAAGCAAAACCACAACTTTTAAATTTATATATATATACATATATATACACACACACACATATGTATACACACACACACAAAGATTTTTGCCACAGTAAAAAGAAAAATATTATACGTGTATGCTTCTTTATATTTTTTGGTATTGTACAAAGTTTTACACTGAGCATGTTTTACTTTTTTTTTGTTTATTTTTGAGATAGAGTCTGTCACTCTGTTGTCCATGTGGAGTGCAGTGGTACAATCATGGCTCACTGCAGCCTCGACCTGCCAGGCTCAAGTGGTTTTCTCACCTTAGCCTCCAGATGCCCAGCTTATTTATTTATTTATTTTTGTAGATTTGCAGTCTTGCCATGTTGCCCAGGCTGGTCTCAAATTCCTGGACTGAAGCAGTCTTCCTGCCTCGACCTCCCAAAGTGCTGGGATTACAGGCATGAGCCACCACACTTGGCCTCGTGTTTCACTTTTATAATTAGAAAAACAGATCTCATTAAAAAATGTTATCAGGCTGGACACAGTGACTCATGCCTCTAATCCCAACACTTTGGAAGGATGAGGTAAGAGAATTGCTTGAGCCTAGGAGTTTAAGACCAGCCTGGGCAACGAAGCACAACCCGATCTCTACAAAAAATAAAATAAGAAAATTAGCTGAACATGGTAACATGCACCTATAGTCCCAGCTAGTGGGGAAGCTCAAGCAGGAGGATCACTTGAGCCTAGGAGTTTGAGGGCTGCAGTGAGCTATGCTCATCCCACTGCACACCAGCTTGGGTGGTAGAGTGAGACCCGGTCTCTTAAAAATCAAAGTCATTAACCTACAAGTGTTCTTAGATTCTGTGTTTGATAGTTAATGATTACTACTTAAAGACTGCTTACGAAGGCCAGGCACGGTGGCTCATGCCTGTAATCCCAGCACTTTGGGAGGGTGAGGCAGGTGGATCCCCTGAGGTCAGGAGTTTGAGACCAGCCTGCCCAACATAGTGAAACCCCATGTCTATTAAAAATATAAAAGTTAGCCGGATATGCTGGTGCACACCTATAATCCCAGCTACTCAGGAGGCTGAGGCATGTGAATCACTTGAACCTGGGAGGCGGAGGTTGCTGTGTGCCGAGATTGTACCATTGCACTCCAGTCTGGGCAACAGAGCAAGACTGTCTCAAAAAAAAAAAAAAAAAAAAAACCTGCTTACAAATCACATATGTCTTAATATGTTGCATATAGATTAAAGTAAGCCCTCTAGGATTTTGAGACAAAGGTAAAAGATCAAATGTTTTGTCAGCTTAAATTGCTGCAACAGGCAAAGTGCCTGTGTGGCAAAAACCATTTTATTTTATTTTTTATTTTTTAAAAAAATACTGGTCAGGTGCAGTGGCTCACGCCTGTAATCCCAGCACTTTGGGAGGCTGAGGTGGTGGATCACCTGAGGTTGGGAGTTCGAGACCAGTGTGACCAAATGAAGAAATCTTGTTGCTACTAAAAATACAAAATTAGCCGGGTATAGAGGCGCATATCTGTAATCCCAGCTGTTCGAGAGGCTAAGGCAGGAGAATCACTTGAACCCAGAAGGTGGAGGTTGCTGTGAGGCAAGATCGCGCCATTGCATTCCAGCCTGGGCAACAAGAGTGAAACTCTGTCTCAAAAAAAAAAAAAAGAAAAAATGGAGCACTTCACAAATTTACATGTATCCCTGCACAGGGGCCATGCTAATGTTCACTGTACCATTCCAATTTTAGTATGTATGCTGCCAAGCGAGCACACAAAAGCAGACCTCTGCTCTCAAGGAATTAGATTATGGAAGGCATAGATTAGTGAGTTAAAAAATGTAAATTGGAGCTTGTTTTCCACATGCAAGCAGTGAGGAGATGGATTTTTAGGAAAGCTGAGGACTGCCATCTAAGGAGGACCTATCTGTTCGTTGTAGCCTTCATTATATAAGGTAGAAAATGGAAAACAACCTAAATGTCCAGCAATAGAGGAATTATTAAATAAATAACAGCATTTGATTGTTTTATTCAGGGTTAATATGATTATTTGATAGAGAAGTTGGCTCCGGTCACCTGAAATGGAAAGGTGGAATTTATTTTAAGTATTTGTGGGTCCGGTGCAGTAGCTCACGCCTGTAATCGCAGCACTTAGGGAGGCTGAGGTGGGTGGATCACAGGTGGTCAGGAGTTCAAGACCAGCCTAACCAACATGGTGAAATCCCGTTTCCACTGAAAATACAAAAATTAGCCAGGCGTGGTGGCACATGCCTGTCCCAACTACTCAGAAAGCTGAAGCAGGAGAATTGCTTGAACCTAGGAGGCAGAGGCTGCAGTGAGCCGAGATTGCATCACTGCACTCCAAGCCTGGGCAACAGAGCAAGACTCTGTCTCAAAAAAACCTGAAACAACAACAACAACAACAACAAAAGATTCCATCTCAAAAAAAAAACCAAAAAAAACCTATACTATTTTTAAATTTCAAAAGGAATACATGTTTGTTATAACTAGTGAAACAGTGCAAAAATGTATTTAACATCCTTAAGGCTCTGTCTCCAACCTTTCATCATTTTTATCTCCATAAAGTTATTAATGTTAATATAACTTTATATGTTTCCTTCCATATTTTTCTCTATTACCTTGTGATTAAATTGTTTCAATAATTTGAGATATTTATTCTAATTTAATTCTTTATGGTGAGAGAATATGCTTTGTTTGGTTAGAGTCCTTCTGAATTTATTCAGACTTGTGTATGGCCAAGGATATGGTCTATTTTGGTAAATATTCCATATACACTTGAGAGGAATGGGTATGGTCTTATTATTGGGTATAGTGTTCTATAAATGACAATCAGGTCACTGATTGTTAATTAGCTTGATTAATTAACACTAATTAATAATTAGATTATACAGTGTCACAGTTGACACTGTACAACTCTACCACATCCTTACTAATTTTCTAATTTTACCCATTCTATCAATTATTGACAAAGGAGTTTTGAAATCTCTGACTATAATTGTAGATGTATGTTTCTCGTTACAGTTCTATCAGCTTTTTCTTCATGTATTTTGAAACTCTATTATTAGATGTATAAACATTTAGAATTATGTCCTCCTGATTAATGGACTCCTTTAACATTACCAAATGACTTTCTTTACCCCTGGTAATACCCTCTACTTTGAAGTCTGCTTTGGTACTGATACAGCCATCTGTACTTTCTTTTGTCTAGTGTTAGCATAGTATTTCTTGTTTTATCCTTTTACTTTTACCCTATATTTGTCTTTATATTTAAAATGTATTTCTTGTAGATAACATATACCTTGCATACTGCTTTTTTATCTAGTTTGAAAATAGCTGTTTTTTATTCGGGGTATTTGGATCATTTACATGTCCTGTGATTTTTTATTTTTTTTAAATAATAAATAATAATTGTGTATGTGGAGTACAATTTTTTTTTTTTCTTGTGACGGGGTCTCACTGTGTCGCCTAGGCTGGAGTGCAGTGGTGCGATCTCAGCTTACTGCAAGCTCCGCCTCCTGGGTTCACGCCATTCTCCTGCCTCAGCCTCCCAAGTAGCTGGGACTGCAGGTGCCCACCACCACGCCTGGCTAGTTTTTTGTATTTTTAGTAGAGATGGGGTTTCACTGTATTAGCCAGGATGGCCTCAATCTCCTGACCTCATGATCCTCCCACCTCGGCCTCCTAAAGTGTTGGGATTACAAGCGTGAGCCCCCGCACCCGGCTGTCATTTTTTTTTTTGAGACGGAGTCTCGCTCTGTCGCCCAGGCTGCAGGGCAATGGTGCAGTCTCAGCTCACTGCAACCTCCGCCTCCTGGGTTCAAGCGTTTCTCCTGCCTCAGCCTCCTGAGTAGCTGGGGTTACAGATGTGTGCCACCATGCCTGGCATTTTTTTTTTTTTTTTGTAGAGACTGGGTTTCACCATGTTGGCCAGACTATTCACGAACTTCTGACCTCAAGTGATCTGCCCGACTCGGCCTCCCAAAGTGCTGGGATTACAGGTGTGAGGCACCGTCCTGGCCCAATGTAATGTTTTGATGTATGTGTTTAATCATTGTGGAATGATTAAATCAAGCTAATTAACATACTCATCACCTTACATACTTACTGTTTTTGTAGTGAGAGCATTTAAAATTTATTCTTGGCTGGGTGCAGTGGCTCACACCTATAATCCCTAAATTAATAATAATGTATTGTACACTTCAGAATTGCTAAGAGTAAATTTTTTTTTTTTTGAGACAAGGTGTCACTCTGTCACCCAGGCTGGAGTGTAGTGGCATGATCTCAGCTCACTGCAGCCTCGACCTCCTGGGCTAAAGCAATTCCCCCACCTCAACTTCCTGAGTAGTTGGAACTACAGGTACACACCACCATGCCCAGCTAATGTTTAAATTTCTGTAGAGATGGGATTTCGCCATATTGCCCAGGCTGATCTTGAACTCCTGAACTCAAGTGATCCACCCACCTTGGCCTCCCAAAGTGCTGGGATCATAGGTGTGCACCACCACGTCCAGCCTGGTGTCATTTTTCTTCAGCCTAAAAGACATCCTTTAACGTTTCTTACAGTGTGGATCTGCTGATGATGAATTCTTCAGCTTTTGTCTGACTGAAAACATCTTTACTTAACCTTTGTTTTTGAAAGATACTTTTATCAGGTATATAATTCTAGATTGACATTACTTTAAAGATACTGATTAGCTTCTTTCTGACTTGCTTCTTTCTAATAAAAAATCTGATGTCATCATTATCTTTGTACTTACATATGTACATGTTCTTTTCCTCTGGCTACTTTTAAGATTTAAGATTAGTTGGCTGGAAGTGGTGGCTCACGCATGTAATCCCAGCACTTTGGGAGGCCAAGGTGGGTGGATCACCTAAGGTCAGGAGTTTGAGACCAGCCTGGCCAATATGGCGAAACCCCGTCTCTACTAAAAGTAACAGAAATTAGCTGGGCATGGTGGCACATGCCTGTAATCCCAGCTACTTAGGAGGCTGAGATAGGAGAATCCCTTGAACCCAGGAGGCGGAGGTTGCAGTGAGCTGAGATTGTGCCATTGCACTCCAGCCTGGGCAACAAGAGCGAAACTCCATCTCAAAAAAAGAAAAAAAATGATTTAAGATTAGTAACAATTTTGAATATTTGATTATACGTGTCTTAATGTAATTAACTTCATGTTTCCTATATTTGGGATTTATTGAGCTACTCAGATATATAGGTCTATAGTTTTCATCAAGTTTGGAAAGTTTTTAGCCATTATTTCTTCAAAATATTTTTTTTGTGCAGATGGGATCTTGCTGTATTTTCCAGGCTGGTCTCAAACTCCTGGCCTCAAGCACTTCTCCCACCTTACCCTCCCAAAGTGCTGGGCTTATAGGAGTAAGCTACTGTGACCTGCCCATTTCCCTAAAAAAAATTTTGCAGCCCTTCTCCCCACATTGGAGTCCTTTGGAGACTCTAATTTGCACATATTAAGCTGCTTGACATTGTCCCACAGCTTACTGATGCTCTTTAATGTTTTTGTTCTTTTGGATTCTGTGTGTTTTAGTTTGGATAGTTTCCCTTGCTATGCCTTCAGTTCAATAATTTTTTTCATCTGCAATATCTAATCTGCTATAATGCCATCTAGTATAATTTTTCATCTTAGACATTGTCATTTTCATCCCTACAAGTTCAATTTAGGTGTTTTTTGTATCTTCTGTGTTCCTACTTTTTGAATATATGAAATAAAATTTTAATAACTCTTTATCCTAATTGGCTAGTTTTACTTAGTATCTATGTCAGTTCAGGGTCAATTTCGAGTGATTCTTCTCCTCATTATAAGTCGTGTTTTCATGAAACTTGGCATGCTTAGGTTTTAATTTACTTTTTAAAAAAATTATTATTTTTTAAATTGTGGTAAACAACATAAAATTTACCATCTTAACCATTTTTAAGTGTATTGTTCAGTGGTAATAAATATGTTCATAATGTTGTAGAACCATCACTACCACTTATCTCTGTAACTGTTTTCATCTTGTAAAACTGAAAGTCTGTAACCATTAAACAATACTATTCCATTCCCCCACTCTCTGCAGCCCCTCATAACCACCATTGTTTTCTGTCTCTATGATTTTAACTCCTTAACTACTTCATGTAAGTGGAATCATACAGTATTTGTCGTGTAACTAGCTTACTTCACTTACAGTATTGTCCTCATGGTTCATCCATGTTGTAGTGTATGTCAGAATTTCATTGTATATATAGGCCGGGCGCGGTGGCTCACGCCTGTAATCCCAGCACTTTGGGAGGCCGAGGTGGGCGGATCACGAGGTCAGGAGATCGAGACCATCCTGGCTAACACAGTGAAACCCCATCTCTACTAAAAATACAAAAAATTAGCCGGGCATGGTGGTGGGCGCCGGTGGTCCCAGCTACTCAGGAGGCTGAGGCAGGAGAATGGCGTGAACCCAGGAGGCAGAGCTTGCAGTGAGCCGAGATTGTGCCACTGCGCTCCAGCCTGGGTGAGAGCGAGACTCCATCTCAAAAAAAGAAAAAAAAATTTTCATTGTATATATAGACCACATTTTCCTTATCCATCCATTTGTTGGATACTCGGGTTGCTTCCATGGTTTTGCTATTGTGAATAATGCTTCTATGAAGATGAGTGTACAG
This sequence comes from Theropithecus gelada, assembly GCF_003255815.1. Taxonomy (NCBI): domain Eukaryota; kingdom Metazoa; phylum Chordata; class Mammalia; order Primates; family Cercopithecidae; genus Theropithecus; species Theropithecus gelada. The sequence goes on from NC_037668.1 coordinate 80,712,613, forward strand.
ATATCTCACGACAACCTCCACCTCCCGGGTTCAAGCAATTCTTCTGCCTCAACCTTCCTGAGTAGCTGGGATTATAGGCACGCGCCACCATGCCTGGCTAATTTTGTATTTTTAGTAGAGACGGGTTTTCTCCCTGTTGGTCAGGCTGGTCTCGAACTCCCCTCAGGCGATTCGCCTGCCTCGGCCTCCCAAAGTGCTGGGATTACAAGTATGAGTCACCGTGCCCAGTCACAAATATCTCTTTAAGACTCTACTTTGAATTTTGTGGGGTATAGTTCCAGAAATAGAATTACTGTATCATGTGATAATTCTATTTTTAAATTTTGAAGAACTACCATACTGTTTTCCACAGCAGCTGTACCGTTTTGCATTCCCACCAATAGTGTCCAAGGGTTCCAATTTCTCCACACTCTCACCGCTTGTTATTTTCTGTTTTTTTTTTTTAATAGTAGCCATTCTAATGGGTGTGAGATAGTATCTTGTAGTTTTTATTTGCATTTCTCTAATGATAAGTGGTGTTGAGTATATTTTTATGGGTTTATAGGCCATTTGTATATCTTCTTCGGAGAAATATCTATTCAATTCCTTTGTCTATTTTTAAATTGGGTTGTTTGTTTTTTGTTGCTGTATTTTAGGAGTTCTCTATATATTCTGGATATTAATCCCTTACCAGATATATGACTTGCAAATATTTTCTCCCATCCTGCTTGGTAGTTTTTGATTGAATGCCAGACTTTGTGAATTTTACCTTCTTGGTTGCTGAATATTTTTGTTTTTCTATGAATATTCTTGAACTTTGTTCTGGGATGCAGTTAACTTACTTTTAAACATTTTGATCACTGTGGGTCTTGCTTTTTATGATTTATTAGGAGGTTCCAGAGCAGTGGTCAGGCTAGGGCTAATTATTCTCTACTACTGCAACAAGACATTCCTGAGGACTCTACCCAGTGCCTTGTGAATGAAAGGTTTTTCTATGCTGGGTGATGAGAACAAGCAGCCCTCTGTGAGCACTACGCACTTTTCTCTGACTCTTTAGATGGTTCTTTTCCTGCCCTCAGGTGTCTTCCTTGTGTTCATTTTGTTATCATTACTCTGCTGAATGGAGTGGGACTCTGCAGATCGCTGGACTCACTTTATTTGCAAGGTCTCTTCTCCCTGGTGTTCTGTCCTGTGAGTTACCTTCGTTTCTGTGGACTGTTCACCTCATCTCCTACTCTGTTCAGTCTACTGAGCTCTCTTTCAGGTCTGTATCCCTGTGCTACCGCCTGGAAACTTTTTCAAGGCAGTAGCTCATTTTGTTTTCCATCTAGTAAAGGACACTAAGAGTCAGTGTCCTTTATTGCTTGTGGCCAGTATCTTGAGATTGTTTTTTCATGTTTATTTGGATTTTTCAGTTGTTTCAGGCAGATGTTTAAATCTGACTGTTTTTACTCCACCATGGCCAGAAGCAGGAGTGCTCATCAATCCTCAATTTAAAAATGAGAAATTGGCTGGGCACGGTGGCTCACGCCTGTAATCCCAACACTTTGGGAGGCCAAGGTGGGCAGATCACCTGAGGTCAGGAGTTTGAGACCAGCCTGGCCAACATGGCGAAACCCCATCTCTACTAAAAATACAAAAATTAGCCGGTCATGGTGGTGGCTGCCTGTAATCCCAGCTACTCGGAGGCTGAGGCTGGAGAATCACTTGAATCCAGGAGGTGGAGGTTGCAGTGAGCCAAGATCCTGCCATTGCACTCCAGCCTAAGCGACAGAGCAAGACTCCATCTCAAAAAAAAAAAAAAAAAAAGAAAAAGAGAAATTTATCTTTCATATTTACTCACATTTCTCGTTCTATTCTTTTTTTACATTTATTGTCCTATAGGTGTGCTGGCAATGACTTTTCACTCTGGTGGTGTTTACCTAACAAAGTTTTTTATTTTGCTTTGATTTTTTGAATGATAAATTTTTGGTTGGCTATTGAAGTCTAAGTGGACACTTCTTTTCTGTTGAATCTTTGGATTTATAATTTTTATCACATTTTGCAAAAATTTTGGCCATTATTTCTTCAAATACCTTTTTTATACCCTCTCTACTCTCTGCTTCTTCTATGACTTCAGTTAGAAGCATGTTAGACTTAACATTATCCCACAGGTCCCAAAACTCCTCTACTGGCTTTTTTCCCCAGTTTGATTTTTTCTTCTGTACTTTGATTTGGATGGTTTCTATTTCTTTTTGTGTGTGTGATTAGAGACAGGGTCTCCCTATGTTGCCCAGGTTGGTTTTGAACTCCTCGCCTGAAGTGATCCTCCCACCTCAACCTCCCAAAGTGCTGGGATTACAGGTGTGAACCAGCATGCCCTGCCATAGATGCTTTTTATTTCTCTGTTGTTTAGTCCACTGATTGTTTTTCGGGAAGCATCTCATCTGCTGTTAATCTCATCCAATATATTTTGCTTTTCAGATATTTAGCTTTTTTTTTATTTCTATAAGTTACATTTAGGTCTTTCTTATATCTTCATTTTCTCCCTTCATGTTTATGTCTGCATTTCATCTGGAATTATATTTATAATATTTATAATAGCTGCTTTAAGTCCTTGTCCGCTAATTCTATTATCTCTGTTATTTTTTAGTCCATTTCTATGGATTGATTTTTCTCCTGGTTATGAATCATATTTTTCTGCCCCTTTGTATGCCTGGTAATTTTTTTATTGGATGCTGGTCCTTGTGAAATGTAAATTGGTGATTGCTAGGTTTTATTATTTTTCTCTAAAGAGTCTTATACTTTGTTCTTGCATGCAGTTACTTGCAGATCAAGTTGCTCCTCTTAAAGCTTGTTTATGTGTTATTTTATTTTATTATTTTTTTTTGTGAGATGGAGTCTCGCTCTGTTGCCCAGGCTAGAGTGCAGTGACACGATTTCCACTCACTGCAACCTCCGCCTCCCAGGTTCAAGCAATTCTCCTGCCTCAGCTTCCCAAGTAGCTGGAATTACAGGCACATGACACCACGCCCAGCTAATTTTTCTGTTTTTTTAGTAGAGACGGGGTTTCTCCATGTTGACCAGGGTGGTCTCGAACTCCTGACCTCAGGTGATCCGCCTGCCTCAGCCTCTCAAAGTGCTGGGATTATAGGCGTGAGCCACTGTGCCCAGCCATTTTTGGTTTGTTTGTTTTGAGATGGCATCTCATTCTGTCTCCCAGGCTGGGGTGCAGTGGTGCGATCTCAGCTCACTGTAACCTCTGCCTCCTGGGTTTAAGTGATTTTCATGCCTCAGCCTCCCAAGTAGCTGGGATTACAGGTGTGCACCACCACACCTGGCTAATTTTTGTATATTTAGTAGAGACGGGCTTTCTCCATGTTGGCCAGGCTGGTCTTAAACTCCTGACCTCTCAGGTATGAGCCACCACACCCAGTCCTGTTCATTTGTTTTGTTAGAGTGGCGTCTTATCAGACTTTACGGCTCATATATAATTTAGCCCTACTACTATCAAATACTTTGCTTATCATGAGGTCTCTTGAGTCTGGCTAGTGGAAATGTGAACTACTCCTATCCCTGTGTGACTTTGGGATTTGTTCATGTACTACTTTCTGGTAGTTCCTTTTCTAGCCTCCTGGAGTTTCATCCTTGTCATTACTCAGCCAGAGATTTGGGGTGCAGGTCATGTGTGCTCTGTCTTTGAGTGTGGAGCTTTGTCCTTTCCAGCACTCCGTTCTACAGAGTTTTGCTGCTTGACCACCCCGAACTGTGATCTCTGTTTCAACAAAACTACTACTTTCTCTTTGGCTTCCTCTTACCTTCATTGCAGTCTGTAAACTGCCCTCATTTGAATACTTTCTCTCAGGGAAATACTTTTCTCTCACCTTCCTGAATTGCCTGTTGTCCAGGGCCTAAAAACCATTATCTTAACCATTTACTCTATGTATTACATTAATTTTTATATCTTCTTTTTTTTTTCCAGAACAATATAGCTGAAGTACAAGAATTGCATTCTGAATTAATGTGGAAAGATTTTATAGACCACATCAGTAGTCTTCTACACAGTGTGGAAGTGGAAGTCAGTTACTTTGCAGCTGGAATTATTGCCCATTTAATATCCAGAGGTGAACAAGCTTGGACATTGAGTCGTAGCCAGAGGAATTCTCTGCTGGATGATTTGGTAGGGTCATTCGTGCCAACAAAAGACATTCATAGTGGTTTAACTATGAAAGCCTCATAATGTAGTAAATAATGCAGTGCTAAATAAATATTGTAATCCTCTCTTGTGTGTCTTTTGTCTTCCAGCATTCAGCTATTTTGAAATGGCCAACTCCAGAGTGCGAGATGGTAGCATACAGGTAATTAGTATCATAATTAACAGTAAACCAGTAACCTAGTCCAGAGATCATTCCTAAGAGTCATTCCTACTGGATGCATGTGTTTTCCCTCAGGCACCTCAGTATTGGTTGGTTATTTATTTATTTATTTTGAGACAGAGTTTCACTCCATCACCACAGCTGGAGTGCAGTGGCATGATCTTGGCTCACTGCAACCTCCACCTCCCATGTTCAAGCAATTCCCCTGCCTCAGCCTCCTGGGTAACTGGGATTACAGGCGCCCACTGCCCCACCCAGCTGATTTTTGTATTTTTAGTAGGGATGAGGTTTCACCATGTTGGCCAGGCTGGTCTTGAACTCCTGACCTCAAGTGATCTGCCTGCCTGGGCCTCCCTAAGTGCTGAGATTACAGGCGTGAGCCACCACACCCAGCCAAAAGTATTGGCTTTAAGAGAAGCAAAGTATTTTGACTTTTTTCTACCACCTATCATACTTCATGTTTCCTTCATTTCACATTTATTGAAGACAAGTGCTAGGAATTTGTTCTGTGCTCTTGAAATTCAAAGATGAACAAAGACATGGTGGTTGCACACAAGAATTTTATATCCTTGTGAGGGAGATCAAATGTGGATCAGATAAAATACCGTTATGCTAGATGTCCATAGAATGTTATGAAATTAAAGGTGAAGCCGAGTGGGGTAGCATGTACCTGTAGTCCCAGTACTCAGGAAACTGAGGTGGGAGGATCACTTGAGCCCAGGAGTTTGAGGCTGCAGTGAGCTATGACTGCATCACTGCATTCCAGCCTGGGTGACAGAGCAAGACTCCAAATGTAAATACACACACACACACACACACACACACACCTTTCAGAGGAAGTGAGTTGTGACCTGAGTGTTGAAAGATAAGGAGAGGCAGGAGATTTTTAGGAAGAAAAAGCATCATATTAATGCAGGAAGGTCTAAAATAAAATGACACATTGAAGGAATTAGAAGACGACCAGATTCTGGCTGGGTGTTGTGGCTTACGCCTGTAATTCCAGCACTTTGGGAGGCTGAGGTGGGTGGATCACTTCAGTCCAGGAGTTCAAGACCAGCTTGGCCAACATGTTGAAACCCCTGTCTCTAATGAAAAAACAAAGTTAGTGGAGCATGGTGGTGCACACCTGTAATTCCAGCTACTTGGGAGGCTGAGGCATGAGGATCGCTTGAACTTGGGAGGTGGACGTTGCTATAAGCCAAGATGGTGCCCCTGCACTGCAGCCTGGGTGACAGAATGAGACTCTTTAAAAAAAAAAAAAAAAAAAAAAAGGAATAACACCAGATTTGGTTGGGGAAACAGTTTGTAATAATTTATTAAAGTGCATACTGGGCCTAGCATGGTGGCTCACACCTATAATCCCAACACTCTGAGAGACTGAGGTGGTAGTATCACTTGAGTTCAGGAGTTGGAGACTAGCCTAGGCATCATAATGAGACCTCATCTCTACTAAAAAATAAAAAGACCTGGGCATGATGGCATGCACCTGTAGTCCCACCACTTCGGAAGGCCAAGGCAGATCACTTGAGCTTAGGTGTTTGAGACCAGCCTGGACAACACAGTGAGACCCTGTCTCTACAAAAAATAAAAAATTAGCTAGTTGTGGTGGCACGTCCTTGTAGTCCAAGCTGCTTGGGAGGCTGAGGTGGGAGGATCGCTTGAGCCTGGTAGGTTCAGGCTGCAATGAGCTGAGATCGCTGTACTGCACTCCAGCCTGTGCAACAGAGCGAGACCCTGTCTCAAGTAAGTAAATAAATAAATAAATGATAAAAATAAATAACAAAAATAAAGAAAGTGCATACTGGATGCCTCTTTGTAATTGGATAACTTGATAATTAAATTACTAATTACCTGAAGTATTTAATTTTTATTCAACTTATTTTTTTTGTTTGGTTCTTAAATGCTGATGTTGCCAACATTTTTTTTTTTTTTTTTTTTTTGAGACGGAGTCTCGCTCTGCCGCCCAGGCTGGAGTGCAGTGGCCGGATCTCTGCTCACTGCAAGCTCCGCCTCCCGGGTTCACGCCATTCTCCTGCCTCAGCCTTCCGAGTAGCTGGGACTACAGGCGCCCGCCACCGCGCCCGGCTAGTTTTTTGTATTTTTTAGTAGAGACGGGGTTTCACCATGTTAGCCAGGATGGTCTCGATCTCCTGACCTCGTGATCCGCCCGTCTCGGCCTCCCAAAGTGCTGGGATTACAGGCTTGAGCCACCGCGCCCGGCCACCAACATTTTTTTACTTTCCCAACTTATGTTCTACCTTTGTTTTTGTTTTTGTTTTTGTTTTTTCTGAGACGGAGCCTCCCTCTGTAGCCCAGGCCGGAATGCAGTGGTGTGATTTCGGCTCCCTGCAAGCTTCGCCTCCCGGGTTCACGCCATTCTCCTGCCTCAGCCTTCCATGTAGCTGGGACTACAGGCGCCCGCCGCCGCTCCTGGCTAAGTTTTTTGTATTTTAGTAGAGACAGGGTTTCACTGTGTTAGCCAGGATGGTCTCGATCTCCTACCTTCGTGATCTGCCCGCCTCAGCCTCCCAAAGTGCTGGGATTACAGGTGTGAGCCACCGCGCCCAGCACGTTCTACCTATTTTTATTCTGACCAGTAGAAAATAGAAGGGATAATTATACACCTTTTTCATAGTGTTCTACTAGTTAGTTATCACCTAATTTCTGTATTTCTTAGTTTCCAAACCAAGGACTACTTATCTTCAAATGTGTATCTTTAAGACTGAAAAGGTGCTTTAGGAAAAATTTTTTCTCTTTTAGTACCATATTCTAATCACCTTCCATCTTCTGTACTGAATCATGTCTGAATGTAGTCTTCTCTGAAATGGTTAAGACAAAGAAAAGATATTCTATAGCTCATTTATATTAGTCTAAATATAATAGGGTAAAATGTTGAAAATGAAAAGTTTAGGAATCACGGCTTTAGGGAATTACGCTAAGTATGGGATGTAACTTTGATTCTTTTCTTTTGAACCCTTAGGTCCTTTAATCCATTTTTCCCATTACTTGGATGTTTCACAACACCAGGAGTCCAGCTATGGGCAGTTTGGGCCATGCAGCATGTCTGCAGCAAGAATCGTATGTACCAAAAAAAGAGAGCTGTGTTTTTTTTCTTTAAGTGAAATTCTCATTTCCCAGGAAAGATATTTCTAAATTGTGTATTAAAGTGATTTTTAAGAACACTAACTTAAAGTATAAGGAAATCTTAGGTTATAAACTTAAGGTATTCTTTTTTTTTTTGGAGACAGAGTCTCACTCTTGTTCCCAGGCTGGAGTGCAATGGTGCGATCTCGGCTCACTACAACCTCTGCCTCCTGGGTTCAAGCGATTCTCCTGCCTTAGCCTCCTGAGTAGCTGAGATATCAGGCACCTGCCACCATGTCCCGCTAATTTTTTTTTTTTTTTTTTTTTTTTTGAGGCGGAGTCTCGCTCTGTCACCCAGACTGGAGTGCAGTGGCGCAATCTCGGTTCACTGCAAGCTCCGCCTCCCGGGTTCATGCCATTCTCCTGCCTCAGCCTCCCAAGTAGCTGGGACTACAGGCGCCTACCACCATGCCCGGCTAATTTTTTGTATTTTTAGTAGAGACCGGGTTTCACTGTGTTAGCCAGGATGGTCTCGATCTGACCTCATGATCCGCCTGCCCCAGCCTCCCAGCGTGCTGGGATTATAGGCGTGAGCCACCGCGCCTGGCCTTTTTTTTTTTTTTTTTTTTTTTTTTTTAGTAGAGATGGAGTTTCACCATGTTGGCCAGGCTGGTCTCGAACTCCTGACCTCAGGTGATCCGCCCGCCTCGGCCTCCCAAAGTGCTGGGATTGCGGGTGTGAGCCACCATGCCCAGCCAACTTAAGATATTCTTTTAGAATGAGCATGGTGTAACTAGGCACTGAATGACAGTGGTGAATGAGACACGGTTCTCTCCTCAAGGAATTTAAAGATAGGAGACTACAGTGAGTCCATTTGTTGAGTAAAAGGTCTTAAGTAGTTCCACTGTTTATGGTACATTCCAGTACCCAATTCTCATTCACCCAAAATTCTGTTGTTCAAGATGTCGCTCCCAGCACCCATGGCTGAAGAAGCAAAGTGTTTGAATCAGGTTCTATATTATTCTTTCAAAGCTGCGATGCAACTCTTATTTATTTATTTAGAGACAGGGTCTCTCTCTTACCAAACTGGAGCTGGAGTGCAGTGGCATAGTAACAGCTCACCATAGCTTTGATGTCGGGGCTCAGATAATCCTTCCGCCTCAGCTTATAGCTAGGACTACAAGTGCATGTCACCATACCTGCCTTTTTTGTGTGTGTGTGTAGAGACGGAGTTTCATCGTGTTGGCCAGGGTGGTCTCAAACTCCTAGGCTCAAGCGATCCGCCTGCCTCTTCCTCCCAAAGTGCTGGCATTACAGGCGCCAGCCATCAAGCATGGCCTAGTTATTAATATAAACTCATTCCACAAATGATTTGACACAAGAAATACACAGAACCACTTTAATAGTAAAGTGTGTGTGTGTGTGTGTGTGTGTGTGTGTATATATATATATATTTTTTTTTTTTTTTTGAGATGGAGTCTCACTCACTTTGTCACCCAGGCTGGAGTGCAGTGGTACAATCTCGGCTCACTGCACCCTCCACCTCCCAGGTTCAAGCGATTCTCCTGCCTCAACCTCCAGAGTAGCTGGGACTACAGGCCTGCACCACCACACCTGGCTAATTTTTGTATTTTTAGTAGAGACAGGGTTTCACCATTTTGGCTGGCCTGATCTTGAACCCCTGACCTCAGGTGATCTGCTGACCTCGGCCTCCCAAAGTGCTGGGCTTATAGGTGTAAGCCACTGCGCCTGGCCTATTTTTAGTTTTAATTAGAAGTAAGGAAAAATAGTTTTTCAAAAATTACAGGGGCCGGGCACAATGGTTCATGCCTATAATCCCAGCATTTGGGGAAGTTGAGGTGAGTGGATCACTTGAGCCTAGGAGTTTGAGACCAGCCTGGGAAACATGGTGAAACCTAGTTTCTATAAAAGATTTAAAAGAAATTAGCCGGGCGTTGTGGTGTGCTCCTGGTAGTCCCAGCTGCTTGGGAGGCTGAGGTGGGAGCATCATCTGAGCCCGGAAAGTCAAGGCTGCAATGAGCTGTGATGGCACCATGCACTCCAGCCTGGGTGACAGAGTGAGACTCTGTCTCAAAACGAAAAAAAAAAAATGCTAGGATAGAGGGAAAATAGTCAAATGTAGACTTGTAGGCCATGCATAGGGATTTTTGTGGCTCTGCTGCAAGTAAAAAGCGACATGGTTCTCCATATAAGAGAGAAAAAATGTTCTACTTCCTTGTCGGGGGAGACAGGGAGGGGAGAGTAAACTTTTTATGAGCAGTTAACTACGAATTAAATTTCTTCTATTGGACATTAATAGGGGACAAACTATAAAGGGTCTTATATAGGATATGTGAGAGTTGTTTTTACCGATATCCTTATAGCAGAAGTAGTAACATTTTGTGAGATTTTCTCTTGGGTTTTTTTTTTTTTTTTGAGACAGAGTCTTGCTCTGTTGCCCAGGCTGGAGTACAGTGGCACGATCTCAGCTCACCACAACCTCCACCTCCCAGATTCAAGCAATTTTCCTGCTTCAGCCTCCCGAGTAGCTGGGACTACAGGCACGTGCCACCATGCCTGGCTAATTTTTATATTTTTAGTAGAGGCTGGGTTTCGCTATGTTGGCCAGGCTGGTCTCGAACTCGCCCGCCTTGGCCTCCCAAAGTGCTGGAATTACAGGCATGAACCACCGTGCCCGGCTCCTTCTCTTGTATTCTTTGATGAAAACTCACAGCATACCACAAAAAATCAATGCAGTAAAAGCTCTTCTGTGTCAGATAGAGAAGAGTAGTTTGGTGAATGGGATGTGACCGAGAAAGCTGCCTTGTACGCACCTGAACTTCCACCTGGAGGCTCATCCGGCCCTTCCTCCTCAGTTACCCAGAAGCAGAGTTGTTCACTCATGAATCGAAAACTGCCTCTTTAGCTACGTTAAACTGTCTCTCCCCTAAAGTCTTTTTCCTTTTACTGTACCCACAGGTTCTGAGGACTCCTGAGTTTCTTAACAGTTGATCCGATAATATTCCCAGTCTCTAATCTATAGGTTCCTTTCCTGATGACTCAAGGAATGGACCTTTCACAGTTCAGTAGGAGAAAATAAAACATAATTAATAAATAATAGTGCATTTTCGGCTGGGCGTGGTGGCTCACGCCTGTAATCCCAGCACTTTGGGAGGCCAAGGCGGGTGGATCACAAGGTCAGGAGATCGAGACCATCCTGGCTAACACGGTGAAACCCCATCTCTACTAAATATACAAAAAATTAGCTGGGTGTTGTGGCACACGTCTGTACTCTCAGCTACTTGGGAGGCTGAGGCAGGAGAATCACTTGAACCAGGAGGTGGAGGTTACAGTGAGCCGAGATAGTGCCACTGCACTCCAGCCTGGGCGACAGAGCGAGACTCTGTCTGAAAAAAAAAAAAAATAATAATAATAGTTCATTTTCATACAAGTATTTATTTTTGTCAATACTTTTAGGTATTAGTGTTATTTTGATTTTACTCTATGGAATGACAGCCCTAAATAATTTCTTCTAAAATGCACTGTAATTTGGGGAATGTTAGAATATTTGGTCTCCAACTCAAGATATTTTAGGTTCCTACCTTGTGGGCTTATTTTGTTTATATTTAAATGGAATTCACTTCTATTTGTATTAAAATGTTTTAACCTGGCTGGGTGTGGTGGCTCACACCTGTAACCCCAGCACTTTGGGAGGCTGAGGCAGGCAGATCACTTAAGGTCAGGAGTTTGAGACCAGCCTGGCCAGCCTCGTAAAACCCCGCCTCTACCAAAAATACAAAAATTTAGCCAAGTGTGGTGGCTGGTGCCCACAGTCCCAGCTACCCAGGAGGCTGAGGAAAGAGAATTGCTTGAACCCGGGAGGCAAAGGTTGCAGTGAGCCAAAATTGTGCCATTGGACTCCAGCCTGGGCAACACAGCAAGCTGCAGTGAGCCATGATCACACCGCTGGGCATGAGCCATGATCACCCCAGCCTGGGTGACAGAATGAGACTGTCTTAAAAAAAATAAAAAAGGCAAAGAAAATATTTCAAAAATTAAAAAATTGTATGTGCAGTATGACTGCCATTAGGTTTTTAAAAAGCATAGGAAATGCAGCCTGGCACTGTGGGTCATGCCTTGTAATTCTATTACTTTGGGAGGCTGAGGCGGGAGGATTGCTTGAGGGCAGGAGTTTGAGACCAGTTTACACAACATGGTAAAACCCCATCTCTACTAAGAATAAAAAAATTAGCCAGGGGTGGTGGCGTGTGCCTGTATTTCCAGCTACTCGGGAGGCTGAGGCACAAGAATTGCTTGAACCCCAGAGGTGGAGGCTGCAGTGAGTCGAGATTGCGCCACTGTACTCGGGCCTGGGCAACAGGGCAAGACTGAAAAAAAAAGCAAAAAAAAAAAAAAAAAAAAAGCATAGGAAATGCATAAAAATATAACAACACTTACCTGTGATTTTGGGTCAAAGATAAGGTAGTTAAGATTGTTTTTATTTTTTTTAATACAGATTGTGTATGTCTTGAGGTTAGAAAAAGCAAGCTAGGTATTTATTGATTGAATGTATAGGCCTTGCACTGTAGACATAACTCAGTATAGAGGTTTTTATCAAGCTGTAACATGTTAGTGATCAATAACAAAACACCTAAAAAAAATGGCTCCTAGAAGTCATTTTTTTGTGGAATAATTTTAAGTGTTTTAAGAAAAGCTATTTCTCCTCTTTTGTGGTGTTTTTTTTTTTTTTTTCCAGCTTCAAGGTATTGCAGCATGCTGATTGAAGAAGGAGGACTGCAGCATTTATACAACATCAAAGATCATGAACATACTGATCCCCATGTCCAACAGATTGCTGTGGCCATTCTGGATAGCTTAGAAAAACACATTGTGCGCCATGGGAGGCCACCTCCCTGTAAAAAACAGCCCCAAGCCAGACTAAATTGATAGCCATAAGTATTGGATAATTGAATTACAGGAATCCTTTTTGTGATTGGTCCATTTGGAATATCTTACCCTCCGTGATGTTTTGGGGGTTTCTATGACCGGAGTCATAAAATCAGTTTGGGATTGGTAATGTATAGTACTGCCCATGTGAACAGTCCCTAATTTGTCTTGTGATTTTTAACTTATGAGTCAAGAAGGGTCTCTTCCTTTATCATTGCCTTTTAGGAAATTTTCCACATCTTTCAGTGTTTGAACTTACTTGTGCTTGAGATTCTACAGTTTTATGGTAAAGTTTGCACGAACCCTTAGGCCAGACTTTTCGAGTCCCTTCCAGTCAATTTGCAGCTTCACATAAGCTGTTGACCTGATTTCTGACACTGCTTCAGTTGTAAATTTTATACTGCTTCTGTATAAAATGGCTTTCTTCTCTATCTGTGTATCTTTTATAAGATGTCCTTCTTAGTGTGAAAGAAGGGAAATGTGGATCATCTTGTGGAAGCTAATCACTGGCAGGAGCCTAGATGGCTGGCGGAAAGATGTATGAGAAAGAAAAACTATGAAAGGAGAACAGAGTGTAGGAACTGGGAATTGCTTTCATGGTGTAGATTTTAAAATGAGACAGGCTACCCTTCAGGAGTCTACCTCTCTTGAGGCGGTGAGCAGAAGCTTGTTCTCCGTATTTATACCTAGAAGCGTGGACTGCTGCTTCCTGCACAGACTGCTGGTTATTCTCTAGGAATATTTCCCCAAGCACCACAGTATAAAATATTACAGCACTCTGTGTTAAAGACTGTCTACATCTCCCTATGTCATATTGTTGTGAAAATGTGATTTTAAAAAATTATCACCAGTCAAAACTGGCTATTCTTTTCCTCTATTTCAAAATCATTTTTGTTCAGTGGAATAGAGACAACAACATGGTGTTAACCTCTCAGTTAAAATACAATTGACACCAGTAAATTTTGCCATGAAAAGTTAAAATCTCTTGTTCAAAATATGTCTATCTTCTTAATGTGTTCATGTTGGAGAAAGTGTCCCCGTCTGCCAAAAATGAAAGAAAAGAATTAAACTCTTTAAGTGGTTAAATGTAATGACTCTACTCACAGTGCATAACAGCACATATTTTTGATGGATTATTTTTTAGACAATTACCTTTCCTTAAGATATCTGATACAGTATAGTAAAGAATCACTTATATCAGTAATAGCACTTGGGAGATAGCAAGTCACCAAGAAACTTAATTTTCATTTAAAATTTTGTTTTGTGAATAAGGTCAATCTACTACAATCGCAGATAACCACATTTTTTTTCATAGATGGCCAGTGTTTTCAATAGGTATTTAAAATGGAATATTTAAATTATAATGATTATTCAGAAGCGTTTTAATTTAGAAAGGAGCTAGTTTGTTAGTTCACTGATGACATTTTTTGACAAACATTTTATACCATTATCACAGTAATCAGACTTGAATTTCTTTTGAGTTTCTTCATGTGAATGAAAATTGAGTTAGAAGAAAGTAGGTATTTAGGTCCAAATGCAGTGGCTCATGCTTGTAATCCTAGCACTTTGGGAGGCTGAAGCAGGATTGCTTGAGCCCAGAAGTTCAAGACCAGCCTGGGCAACATAGTGAGACTTGATCTCTACCTAAAAAAAAAAATTTTTTTTTTTTTTAAATTAGCTGGGTGTAGTGGCGCCTGGGCAACAGAGCGAGACTCTGACTCAAAAAAGAAAGTAGATATTTAGAGTCACTGAAAACCATATTAAATACTGGGTTAATGCTGACTTAATTGGCTTAAGGAATTTTTATAGGTATAAGATAAATTTTCACAGACTAAGTTTATTTCAGACGAAATACAGAATTCTTTTAAAAGGTTTTTTTTTTTCCTTTTCTGAATGTTAATGTCTAAGACAAAGTTAAGAAAATGAGATGGCCTGTGGTAGCTTAGAAATTGCTAGATATGTTGACCATTTCCAGGTCTTTTATCTAGTGTAGTTAAAGGAAAGCCTGTTTAAGAAGTTTGGCTTCAAGTTTCTGTTCTATGCTGTTAAAGACAAAAGTGCATATTTCTTTACAGGCTAATGCTAGGTTTTTGTCTCTACAAACTTTTTTTCAGAAATGGCTAAAAGTGTACAGAAAACAGTAAATCTCTTCTTTACTCAGAATAACTTCTTAATAGATGAAGCATCCAAAATATTTAAAAGCAAGGGTGGGCGTAGTGGCTCTTGCCTGTAATCCCAGCATTTTGGGAGGCCAAGGCGGGTGGATCACTTGAGATCAGGAGTTCGAGACCAGCCTGGCCAACGTGGTGAAACCCTGTCTCTGTTAAAAACACAAAAATTAGCTGGGCATGGTGGCTTTGTGCACCTATAGTCCCAGCTACTCAGGAGGCTGAGGCACGAGAATCACTTGAACCCAGGAGGTGGAGGTTGCAGTGAGCTAAGATTTTAAGAGACTAAGATTTTAGGAGCCTTTCCTACTTTTTTTCTTTTCGTAGAGACAGAGTCTCACTCTGTCGCCTAGGCTGGAGTGCAGTGGCACGATCTTAGCTCACCGCAGCCTCTTGGGCTTATGTGATCCTACCTCCTCAGCCTCTGGAGTAGCTGGAACTACAGGCTAAATTTCCTACTTTGTAAACATCAGTAGTGGCCAGATATTTCTGAGTCTTAAAAGCAAAATAATTTCTTACATCCCAAATATATAAAAATTTGAGTGCCTTCGCAGTTGGGATGGTTCCTAAAATTGTGTATAGAATTAAGGCACAGAATTGTCTGTAAGGTCCTGAATCTGGCTAAAATACAGTGGATGTATATATTGGAATTATGAGGCATAAGTGGCCAGTATCTATAGTTAGAATCTACAAGGCCTCCCTTTTGCTCCTGTAGACCAGAATGTAACTGTTATTGGTGCCTTTGAGTGTTATCTCTCAGTGGCTTAGAGGTGCTATTTCAAGCACAATTTAGACTAGGGTTGAACCACTCATTGTTCAAATCATTGGTGGGCTCCAATGTAAAATATCACTACATCAGTCCACAAGCAACAGTAAGGAAATCTACTAAAGGAAATGGAATTTGACTTTTTAGAGTATAGTGATGTTCTAGGGCATAATGAGGAAAATTTTTAAAAAATAGATTATAATAATACATATTGGTATCATTGAGTAAAACAACAGATTTGAGCAAATACAATTAAGGCATTTTATTTTTTGCATCAAGTAATTATTGCTGTGGTCTTTCTACTCCACAAAATAATTTTTTCTTTTTGCAGTTGAAAATTAACTGCATTATTAACTAATTAATAAAATAAATCAAGTGGTATAAGGGATTAGTTTACCCTCAAGCCAATGACTCCGTGGCTACTGATCTTAGTTTAGGATTTTAAAAAATCATATCAGACCCCCAGTGTCAGAAATTGACTATAAATATTGCCTCTTGTCACCCCAGGATAGTAATGCCTTATAGTGGCACTAGTCACCTTAAGTAGATTACAAATGGTGGAGGTGAATAAAGCTGCATGGGAATTTGCTTTCATGATATGTTTCATTTGCAAACTTCCACATAGTCAGGTTTTATGTTTAAAACCATCAGTTCTATATATCTAGCTTTAAGAAGTTGCCCTTACAGGTGGGACCTTTTGTGTTAACCTGTTTTCTCCCCAGTCATCTTATTTGGCTGTGTTAAAAAAATAAATAGAGAGATGGTGTCTCACTGTGTTGCCCAGGCTGGTCTTGAACTCCTGGCCTCAAGTGATTTTCCCACCTCAGCTTCCCAAAGTGCTGGGATTACAGGCATGAGCCATGGCGCCTGGTCTTAGCTGTGTTTTTAATTATGCCATGCATCAACATAACATCGGGCCATCTTCCTATCCTTTTGAGCACATTTTAATGAAAACATATTTTATGTGCTAAATTAGGTTAATTTACCGGAGATTTAGCTTAGTGTTTTTAAATGCATTACTCCCAAAGAACAATGTACAGCAGCACCCAGGGTTGAAAAGAGGTAGCAGGGAAAACAAACTTATACTCTTCGTATATGGTGAAACCCATCCCTCTCCTGCCCTCTAATGGTATGTTTACATTATTTGGTTATTATACAACGTTTATAGTGGTATAAACAGTATTATTAAACTGAAGGCATAAGTTAAAGGAAGTACGTTACTTTGAGCTGATGTAGGCTCTTCCACTTTTATCTGTATTTTACTTATTTGGGGACTTTGTATTGCTAGGGCTTCAGAATACTAACTTTGACACAGCTCCCAGAGAGGTTTGCAAACTTTTGGTTTCCCTTTCAAATCCATGGTAGCAGTTTCAGATGAGTTTGTGGATAATGGATGTTTAGTCCTTATCATTTGCTGTGTATTGGCAGTTTTTAATTTGCAGTATTCACTCACGAACTGTTTTATTTTGGAATAATGCAAAACCAACCTTTGTCCGGTGATGAGAATAGCCGTATGATAAGAAAATTTGCTCATTGTGCTTTAAATGAGTAATTGTTTTACCTTATTTCGTATTTCATAGACTTTGCATGACATGGTACACTCCTAATTATGCATTCTTTGGTTTCCAAATCTTAACCTAAGATACTTTGTTAACTGACTGGTAGCCTAAGAAAGAGACTTTTCTTCCTGTTTTTCTCTCTCCCCGTTTTTTGGGGTACATTTTGCAAAGATCAGCATTGCTTTTCATGACTCTAAAGCTCTTTTGGATAGCACAGCGTAACTTTACAGCTAGACAGAATGGCTATTAAGAATATTTCCAGAATCCAAATTTGTCAAAATTATTTTGTGGGAAATCATAAATCTACTTGATTAATATTATGTGCTTAATTGTGGACTTATTTTGGGAAAAACTGTTCAAATTGGGTCCTTTTAAGCTTATTTTAAGCAGCCTAGAAGGAATAAGCTACTTAGCTAATGAAAGCTGAGACACTTTAATAAAGCAGGATCTTAAGAGCATTGTTTTTCCTTAAAAACTTTATACTCTCAGATTATCTGCAACAATAAAAATTAAGAAATTCCTAACTTCTGTAGAATTCCCACTGTCAAATTCTCTCTGACTTATGAGTGTGAGAAAAGTTATCTTTTGTTTGAATTCTGATAGAACAGTTTAACTCCTTTCTAAGGATATAAAAAATTCATTGGAAAGTGTGTATATTTCAAAGACTCTCAATTATCTGGACTGAAGGCACTGTTTTCACTATGGCCAGATGAATGGGAGTATTCTGTACAATGAATCATGCTATATTTTAAATCAGGACATCACTTAATTATTAATGTTATGTGTACAGATTTTCGTTTTGGGATTTTTTTTTTTTTTTTTTTTTGCCTAAATAAATGTTATAAATTTTATGTAAAGTGTGTCTCGTCTACTTTTATTTTAGACATTTGGCTTTAAAAGTTAATATTAATGCAAACTTCAAATTCCTTAGTGATCCACTTGTAATGACTGCTTTCTGAAAAAGGCTACTTTTACTGGAGAAGTTTTTATTTTTATTTTATTTTTTGAGACAGGGTCTTACTCTGTCACTCAGGCTGGAGTGCAATGGCATGATCATGATGCATGCCACCACACTCGGCTAATTTTTTAATTTTTTGTAGAGATGGGGGTCTCCCTATGTTGCTCAGGCTGGTCTTGAACTCTTGTCCTCAAACTATCCTCTTGCTTCAATCTCCTAAAGTGCTGAAATTACAGGTGTGAGCCACCACGCCCCGCCTGCAGACGTTTTTAATACTGGAACATCATCCATTTCCTTTTTTGTTTTTTTTCCCCACTCAGCGATAGCCTTGAACATTAATTTCCTTAAATACCTATGCTAAGTACTATTTAAGTGTTGTTACTTATGTAACTTATAAATACTTCGGGGAACTTAAATTTACTGGAGAAGGAATAATTATTAAATAAACATAAATATTGCATAACAGTATATTACAGACTAGTCCTCAGTACCTGTAGAGAGAGACCACACCTAATCCAGACTGGACACCCATTAGACAGTCCCAGAAGACTTTCTGGAGAAAAGAGTTGACATTCACACAAAGATTGAGATAATTAACTGGCATAACAGATATTGTTTAAGTGCACTTAGTGAGGGGGGATCCTAAAAACTGAAGCATTATATTCTTATTTTAATATAAAGACTCCGTGGCTGGGAAGAATCCTTAGTGATTTTAGTTTCAGAACCTTCATTTTACAGTTAAAGAAAATAGGTGTGGCTGGGCATGATGGCTCACACCTGTAATCCCAGCACTTTGAGAGGCCGAGGTGGGAGGATTGCTTGAGCCCAAGAGTTTGAGACCAGCCTGGGCAACAAAGACCTCATCTCTACAAAAAATAAATAAATTAGGTCTACAGAGTATTCGGGAGGCTGAGGTAGGAGGATTGTTTGAGCCTGGGAGGTCAGGTACTCCAGCCTGGGTGACAGAAATAAACCCTGTCTCAAAAAAAAAAAAAAAAAAAAAAGGTAAAATGAGTTGGTTGAAGTCACATAGCAAGTCAGTGACAGACTGCACTACAATGCTTTTTTTTTTTTTTTTTTTTTTTGAGCTGGAGTCTCACTCTGTCACCCAGGCTGCAGTGCAGTGGCACAATCTCGGCTCACTGCAACCTCCGCCTCCCAAGGTTCAAGCGATTCTGCCTCAGCCTCCCTAGTAGCTGAGATTACAGGCATGCACCACCATGCCCGGCTAACTTTTGTATATTTAGTAGAGACAGGGCTTCACCATGTTGGCCAGGCTGGTCTTGGACTCCTAACCTTGAGGTGATCTACCCGCCTTGGCCTCCCAAAGTGCTGAGATTACAGGCATGAGCCACTGCACCCAACCTAGCGTAACTTTCACAGAGAATTTAAAGTCTGTTGTGTAACGATAGCCTTTAAAGTACCATTTGCTGTAGAGCCTATTATGAGGGAGACATTTCTAATTATTGCCTTTTCTATTCTAAACCATGGAAAAAGGACCTAACAAATGATGTCCTTGTAGAACAGTGAAGGCCTCCTGGCAGTGTTCTCTTTAATCCATGATGTGGGTTAAGAGGAGTTTTGACTGATTGTGAGGCAACATATGTACCACTAAAGTTTGTCACCTACATTGGGCCTTCATCTCTTATCTATTAAAGTATAAGGTTATTCATGTAAAAGGCCGCCTGTAAAATCCTTCACAAATAAAAGTATACCCTATAAGTGCACATAACAGACCCTCTTTTCATTTCTATTGTTCATAGAAGCATAAGCAAGGAAAAAATATTCAAAGATAAGAGAGTCTCATGATAGTAGAGGTCTTCATCTGTGATCTTGGGAAAAGCTGTTCATATCAAGGATGCCATCGTCTTCTGGGGAGAAACGTTTCTAGTCAGTTTTACCTTAAGGGTTCCAGTGGGTGTGCTGTTCCAGGAGTGTGGAAGGACCCTTTTCAGTTGTGAGATTATGAACCCAAGGTTCAAGGCTCCAGAGTTTTGCTGTAGTATGGACAGCAAGGACAGTCTTTCTATGATGTTCTCAGAAGATCCAATCTTCTAGGCCAGGCGCAATGGTTCATGCCTGTAATCCCATCACTTTGGGAGGCCGAGGTGGGTGGATCACCTGAGGTCGGAAGTTCAAGACCAGCCTGACCAACATGGAGAAATCCTGTCTCTACTAAAAATACAAGATCAGCTGGGCGTGGTGGCGCATGCCTGCAATCCCAGCTACTCAGGAGGCTGAGGCAGTAGAATTGCTTGAACCCGGGAGGCAGAGGTTGCGGTGACCTGAGATTGCGCCATTGCACTCCAGCCTGGGCAACAAGAGTGAAACTCCGTCTCAAAAAAAAAAAAAAAATCCAATTTTCTGTAATCCCAGCACTTTGGGAGGCCGAAGCAGGTGGATCACCTGAAGTCAGGAGTTTGAGACCAGCGTGGCCAACATGGTGAAACCCCATCTCTACCAAAAATACAAAAATTAGCTCGGCATGGTGGCTCACACCTGTAATCCCAGCTAATCAGGAGGCTGAGGCAGGAGAATGGCGTGAACTTGGGAGGCAGAGCTTGCAGTGAGCCGAGATCACGCCGCTGCACTCCAGCCTGGGTGACAGAGCGAGACTCCGTCTCAAAAAAAAAAAAAAAGAAAAGAAAATGACAATACAACGAAATCCCTTTATAAATGTTTAAATGGCCCATCAGGTAGACAAATACACTTGAAGCTTTGATTGTCTTCCCAGGAATATGGAAGCAAACATTGGTTTTAAACTGTTTCCACAATTTGTAAGTCACCGCATCAATATAATTTGGATTATTTTATCTTTTCCATGACGAATCATGGAATGCAGAAGCTTTAATAACAAAAGCTTAAGGACTCAGGAAAGACAAGGTGGCTGTCCTGGTTCTTCATGAGTCCATGCTTAACACTGGACTTAGGTCCTCTTGAATACCAGTTGTTTCTCCAATATAGGTGCATGGCACTGGTAACTAATGGGTTATCACAGGTAATTTGACTTAAACCATGGACCTCATTCAAATTGTATATTTAAACAATTTCAGTATTGGCTGATTTAGCATGATAATCTAGAGCTTGATTTTGAAAAGTGTGTTAAATAAACATCAAAGGTTTAAAACATTGGATGTTAACAAAATAGAATCTTAAGTTACCGTAAGTCATTCATTTAGCCAAAATGATAACTTGAAATTTTCTTTCTTTCTTTTTTTTTTTTTTTGAGATGGAATTTCATTCTTGTTGCCCAGGCTGGAGTGCAATGTCACGATCTTGGCTCACTGCAACCTCTGCCTCCTGGGTTCAAGAGATTCTCCTGCCTCAGCCTCCCAAGTAGCTGGGATTACAGGTGTGCGCCACCACACCTGGCTAATTTTTGTATTTTTAGTAGAGATGGGGTTTCACCATGTTGGCCAGGCTGATCTGGAACTCCTGACATCAGGTGATCCGCCTACCTCAGCCTGCCAAAGTGCTGGGATTACAGGTGTGAGCCACAGTGCCAGGCCAACTTGAAAATTTTTAAAAGGAAAAAACATTATTCAGATAGCAAGGAGATTCAGCTTTCCAAACAAGACCCAGTGAAGATAGCATGAGGCCAACTGACTGTCTCCTTTCCTTCCCTTCCCCCTTTTTCTTCTGCAGTTTACTTAAATGGTAAACAAAAATGCCAGGCGTTGGAAGAATAGGGCCAGGAAAGGGGTCTCTGGCGCCTCCTGTTTTTCCCAAGGAGTCCAGGCTGTTAGAACTTGAATATCCACTTTTATTAACCATAGCACTCTTTAATAAAATTCTTTTGTGTTTTTTTTTTTTTTTTTTTTTGAGACAAATTCCCCCCGACCGCCCCAGAGGGGGGTAGAGGGACCACTCCTACCACCCCGCCACTC
>NC_037668.1:80734652-80859538 GCF_003255815.1 Theropithecus gelada
GCCGGGCGCGGTGGCTCAAGCCTGTAATCCCAGCACTTTGGGAGGCCGAGACGGGCGGATCACAAGGTCAGGAGATCGAGACCATCCTGGCTAACACGGTGAAACCCCGTCTCTACCAAAAAAATACAAAAAACTAGCCGGACGAGGTGGCGGGCGCCTGTGGTCCCAGCTACTCGGGAGGCTGAGGCAGGAGAATGGCGTAAACCCGGGAGGCGGAGCTTGCAGTGAGCTGAGATCCGGCCACTGCACTCCAGCCTGGGCGACAGAGCCAGACTCAGTCTCAAAAAAAAAAAAAAAAAAAAAAATTTCTTATTACCCAATTTTAGCCAGGCCAAAAGGCTGATATTCCTGGCTTTTGAACTTTACCAAAGGTAACCTCCCAGGTTCTCAGAGAAAGGAAGATTTAAGATAGTCAGTGGAGAAGAGACTAGAGAAGGTCATGCAGATATTAAACCAGACAGGACTTACTTCCTAAGCAGGGAATTGAGCTAGTGTGAAAGGGCAAAGCCTTGACTACTGAGCTACAGCACATGCCAGTCTTCTTTTTCCCCTTCCCAGGAGTTTAGAGTAGTTAGTTTTGAGCTTGCAAAGGCTTTTAGTTAAAAGATAATTTTTAGAGCTAACTATGACATAAACCCTAAAATTCCTGTTCCCTGGAAGGCGAAGACCAAGAGAAAGTATTGCCACATAGTTACAAGGTCAAGCTCCTAAGGACATAAAACAAGATGGAGACAAACAGTGATTTTTACCATTCATTCAACCATTTGCACAGAGAGAGAGAAGCCAGAAATTTGACTGGCAAGAAATGCCTGGCCAGGCACAGTGGCTCACGCCTGTAATCCCAGCACTTTGGGAGGCTGAGGTGGGCGGATCACCTGAGGTCAGGAGTTCGAGATCAGCCTGGGCAACATGGTGAAACCCTGTCTCTACTAAAAATACAAAATTAGTTGGGCACGGTGACACATGCCTGTAATCCCAGCTACTCGGAAGGCTGAGGCAGGAGAATCGCTTGAACCTGGGAGGCGGAGGATGTGGTGAGCCGAGATTGTGCCATTGCACTCCAACCTGGGCAACAAGAGTAAATCTCCGTCTCACCAAAGAAAAAAAAAAAACCAGGAGCCGGGCCAGGCGTGGTGGCTCATGCCTGTAATCCCAGCATTTTCGGAGGCCAAGGTGGGTGGATTGTTTCAGGTCAGGAGTTCAAGACCAGCTTGACCAACAGGATGAAACCCCGTCTCTACTTAAAATACAAAAAATTAGCTGGGTGTGGTGGCGCACGCCTGTAGTCCCAGCTATTCAGTTGGCTGAGGTAGGAGAATTGCGTGAACCCGGGAGGCGGAGGTTGCAGTGAGCCGAGATCTTGCCACTGCACTCCATCCAGCCTGAGTGATAGAGCAAGACTTTATCCCAAAAGTAAAAAAGAAAAGAAAGGGAAAGGAGAGAGAGAGAGAAAAGCATTGCCTGCGGCAGGGTTGGGAAGGCGAAATGATCAGGGAAGCCAGAGAAAGACCCACCCATTACAATGACTCTGAAACGTTCAGGCGGCTGCTTCGTTCAGGCGGCTGCTTCTCGGTAGCAAAGGGATCTTTTCCAGCAGTCTCATCAGCTGTCAAATTTCCCCTTTTAGGGGGGAAAACGCTCCCCTGTCCCATGATCCTGTACATGCCTAATGGCCATGCACAGCCATTAGCAAAGAGTGCAAGGCAGATTATTCCAAAGAGAATAGCAGTTGACATGCTGTAGTACCAAACCTGTTCTTAGCCAAAAGGGGCTTGACCGAGAGCCCTTAAGTTTAAATGTACTGCAGTGCATTGTTGTTCATTTGGAACATTCCACTGTAAGTTATCTTTAGTAAGATTTTGCCATTTCTGTAAGACTTCACTGCCTCCCAGGCTTAATGTATAAGCCAAAAGGAACTCAGTTTTCCAGAAATTAAGGATCCCATTTTCCCATTTTTCCCTAAAATATTGACTTTACTCAGGTTCTTTTTTTTTTTTTTCTTTTTCTGAGACGGAGTCTCACTCTGTTGCCAGACTGGAGTGCAGTGGTGTGGTCTCAGCTCACTGCAACCTCCACCTCCTGGGTTCAAGTGATTCTTTTGCCTCTGCCTCCCAAGTAGCTGGGATTACAGGCACACACCACCACGCCCGGCTAATTTTTGTATTATTAGTAGAGATGGGGTTTCACCACGTTGGCCAGGCTGGTCTTGAACTCCTGACCTCATGATCCACCCGCCTTGGCCTCCCAAAGTGCTGGGATTACAGACGTAAGCCACTGCGCCCGGCCTACTCAGGTTCTCTTGATTAACTTGGTCAATGATTTTCTTCCCTACCTAAGCACGCACGAAAAATGAAACAAAAGGGCAGAACCCAAAAATCCATGTGAATTTCAAAAGCCACATTTTATAACCCCTGCAATATTATTGCTTACTACCAGTTCCTTTCTGACCCAGCCAGACGTAAGAGGCCTCTAACTTGATCCAAGCCAGTTAATTCCCAGGTCAAACCTGTTCCTGGACCCAGTCCAGTTTCTGTGGCAACTCCAAACCCAGTTTGGATCAGAAGTTTTCTCAAAGAAACTCGGAGAGCTCCAAACACAAATCCATGGAGCTCCAAAATCTGAGAGGAGCTTAGCTACGATCCCCAGCCACTCCGGGAGATCATGGACACAAAAGTGGGTCCTGCTGGTACCTTGCGTGTTCACTCAGCACTCCTGGGCGTCACTAGAAGCTCCACTTCAGAACCCACTTCTGACACCATCTGATAAAAGAGAAACTTCAGCTGAATTAAATTTAAAGGAGTTTAATGGAGCAATGAACCATTCGAGAATCAGGCAGTCCCCAGAATCACAGCAGATTCACAGAGACTCCTGGGGTGCCGCGTGATCAGAACAAATGTATAGATAAAAAAGGTAAAGTGGCATACAGGAATCAGAAGTGAGGTACAGAAACAGTGAGACTGGGCCCGGCGCGGTGGCTCATGCCTGTAATCCCTGCACTTTGGGAGGCCAAGGCGGGCTGATCACTTGAGGTCAGGAGTTCAAGACCAGCCTGGCCAACATGGTGAAACCCCATCTCTACTAAAAATAAAAAATGAAAAAAATTACCCAGGTCGTGGGTACCTGTAGTCCCAGCTACTCGGAAGCCTGAGGCAGAAGTTATGGTGAGCCAAGATCACACCACTGTACTCTAGTCTGGGCAACAGAGCAATGCTCCGTGGGCGGATCACGAGGTCAGGAGATCGAGACCATCCTGTAACACGGTGAAACCTCATCTCTACTAAAAGTACAAAAAATTAGCCGGGTATGGTGGTGGGTGCTTGTAGTCCCAGCTACTCAGGAGGCTGAGGCAGAAGAATGGTGTGAGCCCAGGAGGCGGAGCTTGAGTTAGCAGAGATCATGCCACTGCACTCCAGCCTGAGCCACAGAGCGAGACTCCTCTAAAAAAAAAAAAAACTCGGTAACTCGGTGTTTGCCTTATTTGAATGCAGTTTGAACATTCAGCAGTCTATGAGTGGTTGAAGCATGCCCGCTAGGATTGGCCAACACTCAGCCATTGTTACAGGTGCATACTATTAAGTTCGGTTTTCAATGTTGTCTACTTTTCTTTCTTTCTTTCTTTTTGAGACAGAGTCTTGCTCTGTTGCCCAGGCTGGAGTGCGGTGGCAGGACGTGATCTCGGCTCACCACAACCTCCGCCTCCCGGGTTCAGGAGATTCTCCTGCCTCAGTCTCCCGAGTAGCTGGGACTACAGGCGTGTGCCACCGTGCCCGGCTAATTTTTGTGTTTTTACTAGAGACAGGGTTTCACTATGTTGGCCAGGCTGGACTCAAACTCCTGACCTCATAATCTGCCCACCTCGGCCTCCCAAAGAGCCACTGCGCCCCAATGATTTTTTTTTTTTTTTTTTTTTTTGAGATGAAGTCTCACTCTGTTGTCCAGGCTGGAGTGCAGTGGTGTGATCTCTGCTCACTGCAACCTCTGCCTCCCAGGTTCAAGGAATTCTCCTGTTTCAGCCTCCCGAGTAGCTGGGATTACAGGTGATCACCACCATGCCCGGCTAATTTTTATATTTTTAGTAGAGACGGGGTTTCCACATGTTGGCCAGGCTGGCCTCAACTCCTGACCTCAGGTGATCTGCCCACCTTGGGCTCCCAAAGTGCTGGGATTACAGCACTTTGAACCACCGCGCCCAGCCTTGTCTGACTCTTAAGCTAGGTTATAGTTCATCCCCAAGGACTCAAATATAGAAGTATGGAGTCCTCAGGTCATATTTAGTGTGCTTTAACACATGATACCTCTTGAGTTTAACACATTCTCAGCAGTTAGAGCTTAATAAACCTGAATGAAAAAATTTAAAAAGGTGTGTTTTCCGGTTACCTTTTCCCTATGCTGCTAAAGTATTCTGCCAAAAATGACCAAAGCATGGCAGACTGGTAGACTTGAAATGGCAATATGGTTTGTTTCTTAAGAGCCTGGGTTTTGGAATCACAAACCAGGTTCATGTCCTGGTTCTACTATTAGCTATATGGCCTCAGACAAGTTTCTTTCCGTTAGTGTTAGTTCCACATTTGTAAAAATAACAGCACCTACATCAAAGGATTGTTTGATAACTCATTAAAATTACGCTTGTAGGGCCAGGCCTGGTCGTTCACCCTTGTAATCCCAGCACCTTGGGAGGCCAAGGCAGGCGGATCACTTGAGGCCAGGAATTTGAGACCAGCCTGGCCAGCATGGCGAAATCCCGTCTCTACTAAAAATACAAAAATTAGCTGGGTGTCGTGGCAAGCGCCTATAATCCTAGCTACTTGGAGAGGCTGAGGCTAGAGAATCGCTTGAACCTGGAAGGTGGTGGTTGCAGTGAGCCGAGATCGCGCCACTGCACTCCAGCCTGGGTGACAGACTGTCTCAAAATAAAAAACAAAAACAAAAAAATTATGCTTGTACCTAACAAATAGTAAGAGCTAAAAAGAAAAAGTGGCCACTATCATTACTATATATTTGTGATGTCTAAATTCATGAGTCAATTTGGCTGGGCCACAATGCCAGTATTTGATCAAACAATACTCTGGATGATCCAGTGATGGTGTTTTTGGATGAGATTAACATTTAAATTGGTGGACTCTGAGTAAAGTAATCTGCCCTCCAGGATGTGATGGGCCTCATCCCATCAGTTGAGGGTCTAAGGAAAACAAAATACTGACTTCTGCGAGCAGGAAAGAGTTCTGCAGCGAATGACCTACTATTTGAACTGCAATATCAGCAATTCCTAGAGTCTTTAGCCCACCTGCCACCTTGTATATTTTGGACTTGCCACCCTCCATAATCGAATGAGCCAGTTCGGCACACACACACACACACACACACAGACACACACACACACAGAGTAGTGTTTCTCTGAAGAACCCTGACTAATATTAAACTTGTAAATATAGTAATATTATTATGTACAACTTGTAAAAAAGAAAATCTGAATATAGGTAAGATTCTCATTACTTATTATAGTAAATGTCCTTTCATTTAAGTATCAAATGAGACTCAGTTACTAAGAGCAGCAGCAACAAGACAACACAAGGAAAACTGGCTTAACAAAAAAGCATAAAGAAAAGGAGGAGGAAGAAGAGAAGAAATGCATCATCTTACGTGACTGACCTGCAGGTCGAGCTTCCTGGAGAACTGGATCCACATCTCAAAAATACCACCATGGCTTGGTTTCTTTTTTTTTTTTTTTTTTTTGAGACCGAGTCTCGCTCTGTTGCCCAGGCTGGAGTGCAGTGGGATGATCTCAGCTCACTGCAACCTCCACCTCCTGGATTCAAGCGATTCTCCTGCCTCAGCCTCCTGAGTAGCTGGGATTATAGGCGCTTGCCACCATACTAGGCTAATTTTTGTATTTTTAGTAGAGATGGGGTTTCTCCATGTTAGTCAGGCTGGTCTCAAACTCCTGACCTTGTGATCAGCCCACCTTGGCCTCCCAAAGTGCTGGGATTACAGGCGTGAGCCACCGCACCTGACCAAGGCTTGGTTTCTACTATATCTCAGAGATGTCTTCTCCATGGGGTTTCATTCTCAGATACTGGTGTTACTATGGGCCATGCATAGGAAGAAAAATTCCTTTAGCTAATATTGAAACAAACAAGTTGTTAAGCTACGTGGTACATAGCCATCACAAAAAAAGAAGGAAGGGAGGGAGGGAGGGAGGGAGGGAGGGACGAAGGAAGGAAGGAAGGAAGGAAGGAAGAAAGGAAGGAAGGAAGGAAGGAAGGAAGGAAGGGGAAAGAAAAGAGAATTAAAGGCCAGGCACAGTGGCTCAGACCTGTAATCCCAGCACTTTGGGAGGCCAAGGCAGACGGATCACTTGAGGTCAGGAGTTCTAGATCAACCTGGCCAACATGGTGAAACCCTGTCTCTACCAAAAATACAAAAATTAGCCAGGTATGGTGGTGCATGCCTGTAATCCCAGCTACTCTGGAGGCTGAGGCAGGAGAATTGCTCGGGGACCCAGAGGTCAACATTGCAGTGAGCCAAGATCCCACCACTGCCTCCGGCCTGGGTGACAGAGTGAGACCCTGTCTCAAAAAATAATAATAATAAATAAAAATAAATTAAAAATGAAAAGCCATCCTTTATTCTTCCCTTTCCCCTACTTGAAGTTTTTGTTATGTTGATTGACTTAGCCACTTCTTAACTGAAGTGTTCCTTTCTTTCCCCATGACACTCTTATCTTCTAGTCCGGCGTCAATCTACATCACAAAAGTCCAGTGAATTGGTCTATCTGCATAACTCCACAAATTGAGAAGTGGGAGCAAAGGGTGGAAACCTTGAGCATTCACATTAATCGTTTTTATCCCTTATAATTTAAGACTCTAATGCAGCCTCAAAATTCAGCCTTTATACAGGCTCCAATTTATGAAAAAGCAAGTCATAGTGTGGAGTAGTCATAAGAGCTCTCGGCTTCCAGACGCCAGTCTTTGGAGCAGGGTTGGGGAGGTGATGCCGGTGGCCAGATGTTGAAGATGAAGACTCCTATGCTTTCATTTCAGTAGGATAGCTGTTTAAAATCATTTTGCATGCCAGGCTCGGAGGCTCACACTTGTAATCCCAGCACTTTGGGAGGCCGAGACAGGCAGCTCACCTGAGGTCAGGAGTTCAAGACCAGCCTGGCCAACATGGTGAAACTCTGTCTCTACTAAAAATACAAAAATTAGCTGGGCATGGTGACTCACGACTACTATCCCGTCTACTCAGGAGGCAGAGACAGGAGAATCACTTGAACCCAGGAGGCAAGAGGTTGCAGCCAAGATCGTGCCACTGCACTCTAGCCTCGGCAACAGAGTGAAACACCGTCTCAAAAAAAAAAAAAAAAAAAGTAAATAAGTTCATCTTGCAGTGACTCAGTCAAGGATTGCCTCTGAAGAGTGTCTCCTAGACCGGAATGTAAATCTAAGAGATAAGAAAACAACGACAACAGCAAACCTTAACTCTCCTGTCCCTGAACATTAATACATATTATAAAAGGAACCATTTAAGGCCAGGCCCAGTGGCTCATGCCTGTAATCCCAGCACTTTGGGAGGCCGAGGCGGATAAATCACTTGAGATAAGGAATTTGAGACCAGCCTGGCCAACATGGTGAAACCCCGTCTCTACTAAAAATGCAAAAATTAGTCAGGCAAGGGCCGGGCGTTATGGCTGCTGTGTAATCCCAGCACCTTGGGAGGCCAAGGCGGGTGGATCACCTGAGGTCAGGAGTTTGAGACCAGCCTAACCAACTTGGCGAAACCCCATCTCTACTAAAAATACAAGAATTAGCCAGGCTTGGTGGTAGGCGCTTGTAATCCCAGGTACTCGGGAGTCTGAGGCATGCAAATCACTTGAACCCAGGAGGTGGAGGTTGCAGTGAGCTGAGATCGGGCCATTGTATTCCCGCCCCGGTGACAAGAGCAAAACTCTGTCTCAAAAAAAAAAACAAAACACTACCCTGGCATGGTGGCGGGTGCCTATAATCCCAGCTACTTGGGAGGCTGAGGCAGGAGAATTGCTTGAACGCAGGAGGCAGAGGTTACAGTGAGCCGAGATGGTGCCATTGCACTCCAGCCTGGGAGACTTAGCAAAACTCCATCTCAAAAAAAACAAAAAACAAAAAACAAAAAAGTCTTGTAGGGAAGATAATTATCCTCCACTTTTCAGATGAGGGGAAGCCTACTGAGGTCAAATGACTTGCCTCAAATCACACAGGTAGCAAATAGAGCAACTTGTAGATTAAACATCCACACTATTTTTTCCTTAATTTTTGTTTAAGATGTGGGCTGGCAGGGCTCGGTGGCTCACGCCTGTAATCCCATCACTTTGGGAGGGCCAGGTGGGCGGATCACCTGAGGTCATGAGTTGGAGACCAGCCTGACCAGCATGGAGAAACCCTGTCTCTACCAAAAATACAAAATTAGCTGGGCGTGGTGGCAGATGCCTGTAATCCCAGCTACTCAAGAGGCTGAGGCAGGAGAATCGCTTCAACCCGAGAGGCGGAGGTTGCAGTGAGCCGAGATCGCGCCATTGCTCTCTAGCATGGGCAACAAAAGCGAAACTCTGTCAAAAAACAAAACAAAACAAAATTAGCTGGGCATGGGGGCATGGTTGCACGCCTGTAATCCCAGCTATTCTGGAGGCTGGGCAGGAGGCGGAGACTTCAGTGAGCCGAGATCGCACCACTGCACTCCAGTCTGGTGACACAGCGAGACTCCCTCTCAAAAATAAATAAATAAATAAATAAAAATAAAGAAAGATGTGGGAGGGGGTCTCACTACGTTGCCCAGGCTGGCATCAAACTCCTGGACTCAAGCACTCCTCCCACTTTAGCCTGCCAATGAGATTAATTACAAGCTTGAACCACTGCACCCAGCCCAAACCTACATAGTATCTTGCCATTGGATTTTCTACTCTGTGGAAAACATGCTGCTTTGTTTTTTTTATTTTTATTTTTTCCTTTTTGTGGAGAATGGGGTCTCGCTATATTGCCCAGGCAGGTCTTGTACTCCTGGGCTCGAGCTATCCTCCTGTCTCTGTCGCCCTAAGGGCTGGGATTACAGGCATGAGCCGCCACACCTGGCAACATGCTGCTTTGTATAATCTCAGTAGAATATGAGGAAAAGGGGATAGCCGGAAGCCCTCCAAAACTGATGCATAAAATAAAACACATAATTGGTTTTTTTCCTTAAACATAGAGTATCAAAAGACACAGGACAGGGTGCACTAGATCAACTGTCCTCTGCTCCAAATAATAACAACAATAATTTCATTTTTAAAATTTATTGTTATTTATTTTTTATTTTTGTTTGAGACAGAGTCTTGATCTTTTGCCCAGGCTGGAGTGCAATGGCGCAATCTCGGCTCACTGCAACCTCTGCCTCCCACGTTTAAGAGATTCTCCTGCCTCAGCCTCCTGAGTAGCTAGGATTACAGGCATCTGCCACTAAGCCCAGGTAATTTTGTATTTTTAGTAGAGATAGAGTTTCACCATGTTGGCCAGGCTGGTTTTGAACTCCTGACCTCAGGTGATCCACCCACCTCGGCCTCCCGAAGTGCTGGGATTACAGGCATGAGCCACTGCACCCAGCCGATTTTATTTATTTATTTATTTTTTGAGACAGAGTTTCCCTTTTGTCGCCCAACCTCCACCTCCCAGGTTCAAGTTATTCTCTTGCCTTAGTCTCCCAAGTAGCTGGGATTACAGGCGCCTGCCACCATGCTTGGCTAATGGTTGTATTTTTAGTAGAGACAGGGTTTCATCATGTTGGCCAGGCTGGTCGGGAACTCCTGACCTCAGGTGATCCATGCACCTTGGCCTCCCACAGTGCTGGGATTACAGGAGTGAGCCACCCTACCTGGCCAACAACAATAATTTTAAAAGCGAAACCGTTCTGTAAGTTATTTGCCCAGATGCAGCACTTGGCTCCTGGCCTTAAAAATGCCGGGAGAAGACTGACAATCAGGCCACCGCTTGTGCCTGTGACAGAAACAGCAAAGCCCATTTTTAAATTTTTATTTATTTTTTAATAAAGAGAGTCTCACTCTGTCGCCAGGCTGGAGTGCACTGGCGTCATCTCGACTCACTGCAACCTCCACCTCCCGTGTTCAAGGGATTCTCCAGCCTCAGCCTCCCGAGTAGCTGGGACTATAGGTGCACGCCACCATACCCAGCTCATTTTTATTTTTTTAGTAGAGACGGGGTTTCTCCATGTTGGTCAGGCTGGTCTCAAGCCCCAACCTCAGGTGATCTGCTCGCCTTGGCCTCCAAAAATGTGGGAATTACAGGTGTGAGCCACTGCACCTGGCCACTTTTATTTACTTATTTTTATTTTTTTCAACAAAATCTCGCTTTGTCATAAGACTGGAGTGCAATGGTGCAATCTCAGCTCACTGCAACCTCTGCCTCCTGGGTTCAAGCAAATCTCCTGGCTCAGCTTCCCAAATAGCTGGGATTACAGGGATGCACCACAATGCCCAGGTAATTTTTTTTTTTTTTTGTATTTTTAGTAGAGATTGGGTTTCACCATGTTGGCCAGGCTGGTCTTGAACTCCTGACTTCAGGTGATCCACCCATCTTGGCCTCCCACAGTGCTGGGATTACAGGCGTAAACCACCATACCTGGCCTCATGTGTTAGGTTTTAAATTAATTGGTTTAATAATAAGAGCTTAAATAAAATATTTTGTCAGCAAAGTGAAAAACAATGCCTTTAGTTCATGTGACTTGGGTAATCTTTGGGAAATAAAGATGGGCTTAAAGATTACTGATAAAATACAAATGTCTTCAAAATGTAAACGTGGTTAAAATTATGTTCAAATATTAGGTTTGCTAAATGCTTTAAGGTCATAAAGTGCTTCCTTGGCTTTTGAAAACTGTTTAACTTGCCCACTTTCTAGCTCGGTAAGGCCTGGGACATGTGGAGTTGGCCACACCTCTAGCTATGCTGGAAATAGTCAAACCTTATAACTTACCAGGTTTTATATTAAAGTTAAAATTGCTGAAATTCACACTTCAGCTGTAAAAGAAATATCCTCTCCATTGGGCATACCCCAAGGAAATGACTTTGTAACTTTCCTTCATCCTCTTCATTTACATAGGGCATACCCGAAGTAGAGGGTATTTAAACTCCCAAAAATTCTGTAACGGGGCCTTTGAGCCCCAGTGCTCGGGCCCACTCCCACATTGTGGCATTATGGAGTGTACTTTCATTTTCAATAAATTCCTTCATTCCTTCCTTGTTTGTGCATTTTGTCCAATTCTTTGTTCAAGACACCAAGAACATGAACACCCTCCACCGTTAACAAAAGCATATTGGCGGGGCACGGTGGCTCACGCCTGTAATCCCAACATTTTGGGAGGCTGAGGCCAGCAGATCACGAGGACCATCCTGGCCAACATGGTGAAACGCCGCCTCTACTAAAAATACAAAAATTAGCCGGGCGTGGTGGTGCACGCCTGGAGTCCCCGCTACTTGGGAGGCTGAGGCAGGAGAATCACTTGAACCCAGGAGGTGGAGGTTGCAGTGGGCTGAGATTGCGCCACTTGACTCCAGCCTGGGCAACAGAGTGAGACTCCATCTAAACAAACAAACAAACAAAAATGCATATTGATCGGACTTGCAGTGAGGAAACTCAATTTTGTCTCCCAGGTTGGCCACTCATCAGCTGGCTAAAAAACGTGTTGTCTATTTAACCTGTCAGTTCTTCAGTTTCCCTGTGAGTAAAATGGGGATGATACCTACAACACAGGATTTCTTTTTCTTCTTGTAAGTGGATTAAATAAAAGAATAAATGTGAAAGAAAAGTTTTAGGCAAAGTACTTAAAAATAATTTTAACATCTGAATTCAAGCCACTTATCGAGGACTTGCTATGTGCCAAGCATTGTGATATGTTTTACATACATTATTTAATCCTTACATTAACCGTGTGAGATAAAGCATTCTCATTCCAATTTACTGATGAGGAAGTTGAGCTTCAAAGACATCAAGAATCTTGCTCCAGGTTCTCCAACAGTAGACGGCTGAGCAGGCATTCTAATTCAGGATTCAAACTCCAAGGCTCATGCTCTTGAGAACTTTCCTTTTCCAGGTATTGTTTTCTCTGAAATTAGCTAATGTGTACTAACTTGTGGAGTTTCTTTCTTGGAGAAAGTTAGAAGGGTCTCTCAGGGTTTCTTTCTTGGAGCAGGTTATAAGGGTCTTCTCAGGTACTTTTTAGGTAACAAGAAAGCTAAATAGCTTTTTTTGGTAGATACTTGCCAATATTTTGTATTCGTTTTATATTTGATTTATCCAGAGACTCTAGGAGTTGAAACAGAGAGGACTGTTAGAGAGGTGCTGTTGCCAGATTTTTAGGGGCACAGTCTTTGAAATATATATTTTAATGTATGAAAGCTTCAAAAAATATATATATAGAAATAATGAATATATATGTATGCATATACGTGTGTGTGTGTGTATATATAGTATTCCCCAAACCTACACAGCCGGTCCTCGGGGAATGTCCCCTCAAGCCCTGAGGCGCGGGACTGGGGAGGAGTGGATGAGCAGCTGGGCCATGGCAGGTTGGTCTGAGGAGGCTGGGAAGGCGGGAGGGGGACGGTTGGCCCAGGCGGCGGCGTGTCGGGGGGCGGGTGGGGCTAGGAGGCCGCCCGGGGGGTGGGGTCTGCGGCTGGCCGACCCCCGCGTGCGCGTCGCCTCGCCGGGCATTTCAAAAGCCTGCCGGCCGGGCGCGGCGCTAGCTCTGTGTGCCTCGCAGGCGTGGTGGGCGCGTCTTGGCAGCCGCCCGCCTGGTTCTCGCGGGATCCGGGCCCCGGCTCGACGCCCGCTCTCTGCTTGACACCCCGCCAGTGGGGTCGCCATGGTTCATTTCTTGCACCTGGGCCACACGCCCCGGAACATCGTCCCTCCCGACGCTCAGAAGGATGCCCTGGGCTGCTGCGTGGTACAGGTGAGCACCGGGGTGCGGGCTGCCACGTCCAACCCCGGCAAGCACGGCGAGTCTCCTGGGACGCTGCCGAGGCACTTGCTGGGGAGTGTGGCCCGCCCGGGGCTGCGGTCTAAATGCCGAGCCCTTTCCTGGCGCAGGCGTAGCCGCGGAGTTGCGTTGCTGGGGAGGCGGCCTGGGCGCCGCGGGGCGGGGGACGTTTCTGCGCGGGGCGAGGCGCGTGGACTTTGCGCCCTGAGGCGGCGCGGCGAGAGCCCAGTCCCAGAGACCCGGGCGAGCCTCATACCATTCCTCGCCCCAGTGCAGGGTGCTGTGAGCTTAGACGTAGGTGCAGGGCATGGCACTCGGCTTGGCCCGTGGTGGACGGTGTTTTTGCCGTCGTGAACCCAAACGCCCCAAACCTTGACCGTTTCCTCACGCGTGTTGTGGACGCGGCGCCCCGCGGAGGCGGTGACCCTTTGACCGCTACCACCTGAGGCTTTTGGGCCCGGGGCCGGGCGAGTAGGTTAGTCCGGCTGGGGGAACTGGAACCCGAAGTCAGATTCTTTCAGTTCCGCGCGTCCGTCCCCGCCCCGGTCCCGTCCCCGTCCGATTCCCAGCCTTTGCCGAATGCCTGTTACTCTTAGTTCTGAACAAAATGCAAACCCAAAGAATGTGTGTTTAGGGCCTACTGTATGTCAAGTGTCGCCTTTCTTTTTTTTTTTGAGATGGAGTCTCGCTCTGTTGTGGAGTGCAGTGTCTCAATCTGGGCCAACTGCAACCTCCGCCTCCCGGGTTCAAGCGATTCTCCTGCCTCAGCCTCCCGAGTAGCCGGGACTACAGGCGCGTGCCACCATGCCCGGCTCATTTTTTGTATTTTTAGTAGAAACGGGGTTTCACCGTTTTGGCCGGGATGGTCTCGAACTCCAGACCTCGTGCTCCGCCCGCCTCGGCCTCCCATTGTGCTGGGATTATAGGCGTCAGCCACCGAGCCTTTCTAAAGCAGTCTAGTAACCCCTAGTCTTTTGTAGGCTTTGCTAGGCTTCATTTTACCGATGTGGTAAAATGTGTTGGGAGCTCTGAAATTGAGTTGACTTGCTCGTGAACTTGAATTTCACCTCAGGTGTTCAGACCTCCGACCCCACTTTGGAAAAAACCCGCCAAGGGCCACCCTTTGGGAACTCGAGGGATTGAGTGGTCAAGGCTCGACCCAAAGTTTATGGAGAGAAGGAAATGCTCTGATTAAGGTTGTGCTTTACATATTAACGCCTTGTTGAAAGACTTTTTGCCCTGCAGTGATCTAGCCTGTGCTCTTTTGAACTCACTTAGAAAAGTTGCTGTATAATTTGTGGATTTGTAATTCACGGAAAACTTGGATTTTTTTACGTGTGTACTAGCATCGTCTCAGGCACATTTTTTGCTGCTTGGAATCGAAACAAGATTTCTTGTTTTTTTTTTTTTTTTTTTTTGAGACGGAGTCTCGCTCTGTCGACCAGACTGCTAGCTCACTGCAAGCTCTGCCTCCCGGGTTCACGCCATTCTCCTGCCTCAGCCTCCCGAGTAGCTGGGACTACAGGCGCCCGCCACCACGCCCGGCTTGTCTTTTAGTAGAGACGGGTTTCACGGGTTTCACCGTGTTAGCCAGGATGGTCTCGATCTCCTGACCTCGTGATCCGTCCATCTCGGCCTCCCAAAGTGCTGGGATTACAGGCGTGAGCCACCACGCCCATGCTTTCTTTTTATCCTTCTAACTTTTTATTTTTAATTAAGATGGTGGTTTCCCTATGTTGCCCAGGCTGGTCTTTGAACTGGGCTAAAGCAATCCTCTTGCCTTGGCCTCCCATATCCTTTCAATTTTTTGCTTCATGAATTTTGAATCTATTAGTAAGTTCATATGCATTTAGGAATGTTAATTCTGCTTGATGAATTGACTCTTTTTATCATTAAGAAATGTCCATCTTGAGCTCTAGCAATGTTCTTGTCCAAAAGCCTCATTTTTCTGACGATGTAGTCACTCCAGTTCCCTGTGTCTAGTGTTTAACAACTGTCTTTATGTTTTAAATTGAGTCTCTTGTAAACAGCAGCCCTGCATTTGTATGTAGCCTAAGAGTCTGTGCTTTGTTGTTTTTTTTATGTTTGGAGATGGAGCCTCGCTCTGTCACTCAGGCTGGAGTACAGTGGTACACTCTTGACTCACTGCAACCTCCGCCTCCTGGGTTCAAACAATTCTCCCGCCTCAGCCTCCTGAGTAGCTGGGACTACAAGTGCATGCCACCATGCCTGGCTAATTTTTGTATTTTTGTAGAGACAGGTATTTTTGCAGAGACAGGGTTTCACCATGTTGCCCAGGCTGGTCCTGAACTTCTGGCCTCAAGCGACCTGCCCACCTTGGCCATCCAAAGTGCTGGGATTATAGGCGTGCACTGCACCCAACCTTTATTTTTGAATTTTTTTTTTTTTTTTTTACAGAGGACAGGAAAGTAAACATTTTAATTTTTTAAATTAAAAAATGTATTCTTAAAATTGATTTTTGGGGGGAGGAGAGAGTCTCATTCTGTTGCCTAGGTTTGAGTGCAGTCTGTGATCATAGCTCATCCTCCCTCCTCAGCCTCCCTAGTAGCTGGACTATAGGTGTGCACCACCATGCCTGGCTGTTTTTTATTTTTTGTAGAGGCTGAGTCTTGCTGTGTTGCCCAGGCTAGTCTCAAACTCCTGGCTTCAGCCTCCCAAAGTTCTGGGATTCCAGATGTGAGCCACCGTGCCCGGCCATTCTGTGCTATTTAATTGGAGTAAATATAATTATCAGTATTGTTGGGTTTAAGTCTACTGTGTTTTGCTATATACGTTCCATTTGTCTTGTTTTTTCCTTTTCTTTTGAATTACTTAGAAAATACCATGTTCTCTTTTGACTTAGTAGTTCTCTCTTTCTCTCCCTTTCTCTCTTTCTCTCCTTTTCTCCTTCTTACCCTTTAATGGTCACTCAAAGGTAGCTGTTTTCAAAGTGTGGACCCCAGCACCTCCAGAATCCCAGAGATCCCATCTCTTCAATGAAACTTAGCCCACCTATCAATGAAATTTGCAAAAATGTAAAACAGTGCTGCTGTTCTCAACTAAGCTAGTTTTTAATTCTTTTGGAAATTGTGGCTTTTTAAATTTTTTATATATATATATTTTTTCTATATGTATTTTATATATATATATATAGAAACGGAGTCTCGCTCTGTTGCCCAGGCTGGAGTGCAGTGGTGTGATCTTGGCTCACCAC
This sequence comes from Theropithecus gelada, assembly GCF_003255815.1. Lineage (NCBI taxonomy): Eukaryota > Metazoa > Chordata > Mammalia > Primates > Cercopithecidae > Theropithecus > Theropithecus gelada. The sequence goes on from NC_037668.1 coordinate 80,750,863, forward strand.
AACCTCCTCCGCCTCCCAGGTTCAAGTGATTCTCCTGCTTCAGCCTCCTAAGTAGCTGGGACTACAGGTGTGCGCCACCATTCCCAGCTAATTTTTGTATTTTTAGTAGAGATGGGGTTTCACTATGTTGGCCAGGTTGGTCTCGAACTCCTGAACTCATGATCCACCCACCTCAGCCTCCCAAAGTACTAGGATTACAGGCGAGCCATTGAAAATGTTATCTATGTTAACATGCTCTGAGTTTTTAGTATTTCCTAAGTGAATTAATGTGTATTTTAAAGATTGCTAAGATTTAATTTTTAACGTGGTATATGTTGATAGATATAACCCAATTTTTAAGAGTATAGAGTGGTACAAGGACCAAAAAGCTTGGGAGCCATATCTCTAGGCTTTAAAATTACATCTTTGTCTGTTCATATTTACTTTTAAAGATACTACTTAATTTTTTTTTTTTTTTTTTTAATTGAGACCAAGTCTTGCTTTGTTGCCCAGGCTGTAGTGTAGTCTCGTGGTCATAACTCAATGCAGCCTCACACTCCTGGGCTCAAGCGATCTACCTGCATTGGCCTCCCAAAGCGCTAACATTACAGGTATATGCCACCACTATACTGTTTCTTACTTTTTTTTTTTTTTTTTTTTTTTTGAGATGGAGTTTCAGTCTATTGCCCAGGCTGGAGTGCAATGGTGCAGTCTTGGCTCACTGCAACCTCCACCTCCCTGGTTCAAGTGATTCTCCTGCTTCAGCCTCCTGAGTAGCTGGGACTACAGGAACCCACCACCACAACTGGCTAATTTTTTTTTTTTTTTTTTTTTTTTTGAGACAGAGTCTTGCTTTGTCACCCAGGCTAGAATGCAGTGGCATGATCTCAGCTCACTGCCAGCTCCGCCTCCTGGGTTCAGGCCATTCTCCTGCTTCAGCCTCCCAAGTAGCTGGGACTGCAGGCGCCCACCACCGCACCTGGCTAAGTTGTTGTATTTTTAGAAGAGATGGGGTTTCACCGTGTTAGCCAGGATGGTCTTGATCTCCTGACCTCGTGATCCGCCTGCCTCCCAAAATGCTGGGATTATAGGCGTATAAGCCACCATGCCCAGCCACACCTGGCTAATTTTTGTGTATTTAGTAGAGATGGGGTTTTACCATGTAGGCCAGGCTGGTCTTGAACTCCTGATCTCAAGTGATCCACTGTCCATGGCCTCCCAAAGCGCTGGGATTACAGGTGTGAGCCACCATGCCTGGCCTCACTGCTTATAACAATATTTTTTGATTTTCCTTGCTCTTATCTTATTCTTTGTGCTATGGAAATAATGCATTTTACTTCTCCATGTTAAGAATTACACAGTATTTGTTTTTATTTTTGTTTTGACCAATCAGTTATGTTAAAGAAATTCAGAATTGAGAAAAAAAGTTTTATATTTAGCCACATGTTTCTGTTTTCAGTACTTCTTTTTCTCTAGATCCCAAATATCCCTCTTGTTTTTTTTTTTTTTTTTTTTTGACACGATGTTTTGCTCTTGTTGCCCAGGCTGGAGTGCGGTGGCGTGATCTCAGCTCACTGCAGCCTCCACCTCCCGGGTTCAAGCGATTCTCCTACCTCAGCCTCCTGAATAGCTGGGATTATAGGTGCGTACCACCATGCTTGGCTAATTTTTGTGTTTTTAGTAGAGACGGGTTTCACCATGTTGATCAGGCTGGTTTTGAATTCCTGACCTTATGATCCGCCCACCTCGGCCTCCCAAAGTGCTGGGATTATAGGCGTGAACCATAGTTCCTGGCCTAATTTTGTATTTTTAGTAGAGACGGGGTTTCTCCATGTTGGTCAGGTTGGTCTCGAACTCCCGACCTCAGGTGATCTGCCTGCCTCAGCCTCCCAAAGTGCTAGGATTACAGACATGAGCCACCGTGCCCAGCCGGTCATTTTTTTGGGGGGAGCTTAAAGAACTTTTAATATTTCTCATAGCATATGAGCTGGCAACAAGCTGTCTCTGCTTTTGTTTATCTGAGAATATATTTCATTTTCACTTTTGAAAGATGTTTTCATGGATCTGACAGTGTTTCCCCTGTATTTACTTTGTTTTTTTTTTCCTTGAGACAGTCTCGCTCTGTCTCCAGGCTGGAGTGCAGTGGTGCGATCTCGGTTTACTACAACCTCTGCCTCCCGGATTCAAGCAATTCTCCTGCCTCAGCCTTCTGAGTAGCTGGGACTACAGGCACGTGCCACCATGCCCCGCTAATTTTTGTATTTTTAGTAGAGATGGGGTTTCACCATATTGACCATGTGGGTCTTAAACTCCTGACTTTGTGATCCGCCCACCTTGGCCTCCCAAAAGTGATGGGATTGCAGGTGTGAACCACTGCACCTGGCTGGCATGCTTTGTTTTGATGACAATTCAGTGATCATACTTTTTTTTTTTCCTTCTGTGTCCATTCCCCAATCATAAGATGTTTCTCATTGTTGGTTTTTAGAAGTTTCCCATATTGTGCTTTTTTTGTTTGTTTATTCTGCTTTGGTCTATTTTGCTTCCGAAATCAGTGGGTCTTGCATCTTGCATCTGATTTGAACTTAAAAAAATAAAATGACATAAAGACACACTGGGTCTTGCTTTGTTGCCCAGGCCAGTCTTGAGCTCTGATCTAAAGCAATCCTCCCACCTCAGCCTTCCACACTTTGGGAGGCTGAGGTGGGCGGATCACCTGAGGCCAGGAGTTCAAGACCAGCCTGGAGAATCTTGTCTCTACCAAACATACAAAAATTAGCCAGATGTGATGGCGAATGCCTGTAGTCCCACCTACGTGGGAGGCTGAGGCACGAGAATGACTTGAACCCGGGAAGTGGAGGTTGCAGTGAGCTGAGATCATGCCACTGCACTCCAGCCTGGGCAACAGTGCTAGACTCTGTCTCAAAAATAAAAATAAAATTAAAAGAAAAAAAAATAGAGACATCAAATTTGCACCCAGTGGATTAATTAACTATAACTCAATAGATATTAAACCACAAAGCAATTTTTTTTTTTTTTGAGATGAAGTCTCGCTCTGTCACCCAGGCTGGAGTACAGTGGTGTGATCTCGGCTCACTGAAAGCTCCACATCCTGGGTTCACACCATCCTTCTGCCTCAGCCTCCTGAGTAGCTGGGACTACAGGCGCCCGCCACCATGCCCGGCTGATTTTTTTGTATTTTTAGTAGAGATGGGGTTTCATTGTGTTAGCCATGGTGGTCTTGATCTCCTGACCTTGTGATTCACCCGCCTTAGCCTTCCAAAGTGCTGGCATTACAGATGTGAGCCACCGTGCCCGGTACAAAGCAATTTTATAGGTTCCAAGTATAGGACATTGTCCTTATTAAGTATTTTTTGTTAAAATATTCTTTCCCATTTCTCTCTTCTGGAGTTTCTTTCTTTCTTTCTTTCTTTCTTTTTTTTTTTTTTGAGACGGAGTCTCGCTCTGTCACCCAGCTGGAGTGCAGTGGCTTGATCTCACCTCACTGCAACCTCCGATTTCCTAGTTCAAGAGATTATCCTGCCTCAGCCTCCGGAGTAGCTAGGACTGGGATTACAGGCACACGCTACCACACCCAGCTGATTTTTGTATTTTTAGTAGAGATGGAGTTTCACCATGTTTGCCAGGATGATCTCAATCTCCTGACCTTGTGATCTGCCCACTTCAGCCTCTCAAAGTGCTGGGATTACAGGCGTGAGCCACCGTGCCCAGCCTCTTTACTGTTTTTGAGACCAAGTCTTGCTCTGTGGCTCAGACTGGAGTGCAGTGGCGCGATCTCCGCTCACTGCAACCTTCTGCCTCCTGGGCTCAAGGGACTCTCATGTCTCAGCCTCCTGAGTAGCTGGGATTTACAGGTGTGTGCCAACATGCCCAGCTAATTTTTTTGTATTTTTAGTAGAGATGGAGTTTCACCATGTTGGCCAGACTGGTCTCGAACTCCTGGCCTCAAGTGATCTGCCTGCCTGGGCCTCCAAGTGTGCTGGGATTACAGACGTGAACCACCATGCTGGCCTAGAGTTTCAATTATACATTTCTAATAGGCTGCTTAAGATCGGTTAAGGGCCGGGCGCGGTGGCTCAAGCCTGTAATCCCAGCACTTTGGGAGGCCGAGGCGGGTGGATCACGAGGTCAGGAGATCGATACCATCCTGGCTAACATGGTGAAACCCCGTCTCTACTAAAAATACAAAAAACTAGCCGGGCGTGGTGGCGGGCGCCTGTAGTCCCAGCTACTCGGAGGCTGAGGCGGGAGAATGGCGTGAACCCGGGAGGCGGAGCTTGCAGTGAGCCGAGATCGCGCCACTGCACTCCAGCCTGGGCGACACAGCGAGACTCCGTCTCAAAAAAAAAAAAAAAAAAAAAAAAAAAGATCGGTTAAGAAGTGCCTTAAATGGGGCACCATGGTTTTCAACTTTTTCCCCAGCCTTTTTCTGTTTCAGTTTGAGTCATTTCTATTGTCCTGACTTCATCTTTAGTGATCTCTTATTTTGTAGTTCTGATGTGCTGATAATCCTATCTGCTGTTTTTTGTTTGTTTGTTTGTTTGTTTTGTTTTTTTGGGTTTTTTTTCCCCCAATATGCTGGGATTACAGACATGAGCCACTGCACCCAGCTTCTAATTTTTGTATTTTTAGTAGAGGCAAGGTTTTACCGTGTTGGCCAGGATGGTCTCGATCTCCTGACCTTGTGATCTGCCCACCTCGGCCTCCAAAATCTTTGGGATTACAGGCGTGAGCCACTGTGTCTGGCCTGGTGTATTTTTTCAACTCTAGACATTTCCTTTTGGTCTTTTTCATATCTTCTGTTTTTCTGGTGTTTCCATATTTGTTCTCTTATTGTGTTCATGTTCTGTTTTAAACCCGTGAATAATAATAGCTGTTTTAAATTCCTGTCTGTTAGGTTGTTAAAGTTATTTTGGGATTTGTTTCTATTGACTTTTTTTTCCTGCTTCTCATGTCTGATATTTTATTGTAAGCTGAACTTTATGGATGCTACTTTGAGTGTCTATATATATTTTGCAATTCAGAGACTTATAATTTTTTTTTTTTTTTTTTTTGAGACAGGGTCTCATTTTGTCACCTAGGCTGGAGTGGAGTGGTACAGTCATGGCTCATTGCCTCACTGCAGCCTTGACCTCCTGGGATGGAGCAATTCTCCTGCCTCAGCCCCCCCAGGTAGCTGGGACTCAGGCACACCCTACCACTTTTGACTAATTTTTTTGTATTTTTTGTGGAGACAGGGTTTTGCCATGTTTCCACATCTGGTCTTGAACTCCTCAGCTCACATGATCTACCTGTCTTGACCTTTCATGCTGGGATTACACGTGTGAGCCACTGTGCCTGACCACGAGACTTTTCATAGATGCGTAACCTTACCACAGTCAATTTATTATTATTATTATTATTATTATTATTATTGAGACAGGGTCTCACTCTGTCACCCAGGCTGGAGTGTAATGGCACGATCTGGGCTCACTACAACCTCTGCCTCCCGGGTACAAGTGATTCTCCTGCCTCAGCCTCCCGAGTAGCTGGGATTACAGGCGTGAGCCATCACACCTAGCTAATTTTTGTATTTTTAGTAGGGATGGAGTTTCAACATGTTGACCAGGTTGGTCTTGAACTCCTAACCTCAAGTGATCAGCCCGCCTCTGCCTCCCAAAGTGCTGGAATTACAGGTGTGAGCCACCATCCCTGGCCTACAGTTTATTTTATTATTTATTTTAATTAATTTATTTTATTTTATTTTATTTTTTATTTTTTGAGATGTAGTCTCACTCTGTCACCCAGGTTGGAGTGCAGTGGTGTGATCTCAGCTCACTGCAACCTCCACCTCCCTTGTTCAAGTGATTCTGCTGCCTCAGCCTCCTGAGTAGCTGGGATTACAGGCTCCTGCCACCATGCCTTCCTAATTTTTTTTTCCTTTTTTTTTTTTTTTTTTTTGTGACGGAGTCTCGCACTGTCACCTGGGCTGATGTGCAGTGGCACAATCTTGGCTCGCTGCAACCTCCGCCTCCCGGGTTCAAGTGATTCTCCTGCCTCTGCCTTCCCAGTAGCTAGGATTACAGGCGCCTGCCACCACCCTTGGCTAATTTTTCGTATTTTTATTAGAGACGGGGTTTCACTATGTTGGCCAGGCTGGTCTCAAACTCCTGACCTCATGATCCAACCGCTTTGGCCTCCCAAAATGCTGGCATTACAGGTGTGAGCCTCCGCGCCTGGCCAATTTTTGTATTTTTAGTGAAGACGGGGTTTCACCATGTTGGCCAGGCTGGTCTCAAACTCAGATGATCCACCCACCTCATCTTCCCAGAGTGGTGTGATTACAGGAGTGAGTCTCTGAACCTTGCCTGACAGTTAATTTTAGAGCACCTTTTTTTTTTGACATGGCATCTGTCACCCATGCTGGAGTGCAGTGATGCTATCTCAGCTCACTGCACTCTCTAGCCTTCTGGGTTCGAGGGATTCTCCTGCCTCAAGGCTCCTGAGTAGCTGGGACTATAGATAGGCATGTGCTACCATGCCTGGCTAATTTTTGTATTTTTAGTAAAAACAGGGTTTTGCTATGTTGGCCAGCCTGGTCTCAAACTCATGACCTCAAGTGACTCACCCACCTCGGCCTCCCAAAGTGCAGGAATTAACAGCTACCACGCTTGACCAGCCTTTCTGTTTTGTAGAGGAGAAAAGCATTTTTTGCTTTACGATAGGGTTATGTCCCAATAAAACCCTTGTAAATTTAAAATATTCTAAGTCCAAAATGCATTTAATACTCATAACCTACCAAATATAGGTTAGTCTGACCTACCTTAAATGTGCTCAGAACTCTTACATTAGCCTACAGTTGAACAAAATCATCTAGCACAAAGCCCATTTCATTATAGTGTTGAATATCTCATGGAATTTATTAATACTGACAGTGAAAAACAGTGGTCATATGGGTACTCACTGTTAACATATACAGCTGAAAGCACGCTGGGCCTGAAGAATGTTTGAAGCATTGAACTAAAAGTTAATTGCTGGATGATGGAGAAGCTACATCAATAGGGTCACTAGTTGCCCTTCTAAACATTGGAGCCCACTGACACTTGTTGATGGTTTAGCAGACATAGTGTTCAAGAAGATATCAAGTAGTATTTGTTCACCCTTGTGATCGTGTGGCTGACTGGGAGCTGCAGCTCACTCTGCTGACCAGCATTGAAAGAATATCATATTATATGTCACTAGCCCGGGAAGAGATCAAAACTCAAAATTTCAAGTATGGTTTCTACTTTATACCATTGTAATTCCAAAAATCATGAGTCTGTACATGACTTTGTAGCCTCACCTTCCTGTCAGTTTCTTACACTTTCATAGGACCTTGAATGTATCACCGTTTGAGGTTGTGAATAGTTTTGGGAGTAGACACATGATAATGAATACATATTTGTTGAATGAATGACCATGTGATCTCTGCTTGAAGTGTTCCAAATGTTGCACTGAAATTGTCAATTTCTTGTTTGTATTCTTCAGTAAATGTTAACTCTAAAGGGACTAGAACTGTATCTTACCCATCTCTATTTTCAGTGGCTAGCACAGAACAGGTGATCAGTAAAGGATTAAGAGAACTTAATATTGGGGCCAGGTGCGGTGGCTCATGCTTGTAATCCAGCACTTGGGGAGGCTAAGGTGGGAGGATCTCTTGAGCCCAGGAGTTTCGAGACTAGCTTGGGCAACAAAGTGGGACTCTATAAAATGTACAAAAAATTAGCTGGGCGTGGTGGCAGGAGCTCGTAGTCCCAGTTACTCAGGAGGCTGAGGTGGAAGGATCAACTGACTGGGAAAGTCAAAGCTGCATTCAGCTATGATTGTGCCACTGCACTCCAGCCTAGGCGATAGTGAGACCCTGTTTCAAAAAAAAGAAAAAAAGAACTTAATGTTTTTCAAGATACAATATGTTCTTTCTGACTGTGGGTTCAGTATATGTGAATTCAGCCAACTTTGGATGGAAAATATTTGGGGGAAAAAACCTGCATCTGTACTGAACATGTCCAGACTTTTTTCTTGTCATTCTGTAAACAATACAGTATAATGCATTTATACTGTATTAGTGCTTATAAGTAATTTAGAAATGATTTATAGTGTATGAGAATGTCTGCATAGGTTATATGCAAACATTACACCATTTTATATAAGGGGACTTGAGCATCTGTGGATGCTGGTCGGGGAGTTCTGGAACCAATCTCCTGCAGGTTTTGAGGGACAGCTGTACAACAGAAGAGACAACAGATTAAATTTTCCATTCAGTTAACGTTGGAATGAGGTGGTTTTGTTACATATAAATCATTATTAGAGTATGAAGGATGTTTCTTCACATAGCCTCATCAAATGGAATATGTATGGCATGATTAGTTTTATGTTGAATTTTTGCAGATGTGTTCTAACAAAATTTGTTTGGGGTTTTGTTTGCTAGGAAGAGGCATCTCCCTACACTTTGGTCAACATCTGCCTGAATGTCCTGATTGCTAACCTGGAGAAACTGTGTTCTGAAAGACCTGATGGAACGCTGTGCCTTCCGGAGCATTGGAGTTTCCCTCAGGAAGTAGCTGATCGATTTCTCAGGGTGATGACTTGGCAAGGTAGTGATAAGCCTTCTCTAAAGTCAGCTCTTGCAGTACTTTACTATTTGAAAAGCACTTTCACACACAGTTCCTATTGTGATTCTCACAAAGTATTTCCATTTCATTTGTCTGGAAGTTGAGACTCACTCTTTCTGGGATTCCATAATGGAAATTGTCTTCTAGGCTAGCCCTGCTATTGACTTGGTTTTCCACTCTTCACTTACTAAGTTATCACTTATCCATCTGCTCTCTAGCTTTCTTTTTTTTGGGGGATGGAGTTTCGCTCTTGTCACCAAGACTGGAGTATAGTGGCACAATCTTGGCTCACTGCAACCTCCACTTCCTGGGTTCAGGCGATTCTCCTGCCTCAGCCTCCCAAGTAGCTGGGATTACAGGCGCCCACCACCATGCCTGGCTGATTTTTGTATTTTTAGTAGAGACGGGGTTTCACCACATTGGCCAGGCTGGTCTCGAACTCCTAACTTCAGGTGATCCGCCTGCCTTGGCCTCCCAAAGTCCTCACGCCCGGCCTGCTCTCTAGCTTTTTCAAAATGCTCTTGCTATAGTCTTGTTTACCATTCTTTTCATTATGGTTATGAGTCTTACTTCCCATTGTAGCTGTGCTTAAAGAACTCCACTAAAAAAAGAAAGGAAAAAAAGGGCATTTTATTATTTATTTATTTATTTATAACTTGGGATTACAGGTGTGAGCCATCACGTCTGGTGTGAGGCACCGTGCCTGGCCCATAATCAATTTTAGAACCTCGAAATTTCCATCACTTGAGAAAGAAACCTTGTGCCCATTAGATTTTACTTCCTTTTTCCCACATCCCTCTAGCCCTAAGCCACCACTAGTCTACTTTTCATCTCTATGGATATTCCCACCAACAGTGTCCAAGAGTGTCTCCACGTTCTCACCAAGACTCATCTGACATTTTGATTATAGCCATCCTAGTGGATGTGAAATAGTATCTGTTGGGCTTTTAATTTGCATTTCCCTAATGACTAACGGTGTTGAGCAGCTTTTCATGTGCTTATTGGCCATTTATGTTTTGTTTTGTTTTGTTTTGTTTTGAGACAGAGTCTCTGTTGCCCAGGCTGGAGTGCAGTGGCGTGATCTCGGCTCACCACAACCTCCTCCTCCCGAGCTCAAGTGATTCTCCTGCCTCAGCCTCCCAAGTAGCTGGGACTGTAGGCGCTTGCCACCATGCCCAGCTAATTTTTGTATTTTCAGCAGAGGCGGTGTTTCACTATGTTGGCCAGGCTGGTCTCGAACTCCTGACCTCGTGATCCACCGGCCTTGGCCTCCCAAAGTGCTGGGATTACAGGCGTGAACCACTGTGCCTGGCTTCTCTTTTTTTTTTGAGTCAGTTTTGTTCTTGTTGCCCAGGCTGTAGTGCAATGGCTTCCCAAAGTGCTAGGGTTACATGCATGAGCCACTGTGCCTGGCCTATATATTGTATATTACATAATTGCTTTTTGCATGTTAAACCAACCTTGTATCCCTTGGACAAATCCCACTTGGTCATTTTTATGTGCTACTGCTTTTTAAGTTTTGTTTTGTTTATTCTGCTTGATAATGTTTTTGTTTTTGTTTTGAGATGGGGTCTTGCTCTGGTGCCCAGGCTGGAGTGTAGCGGCACTATCATAGCTCACTGCTGCCTTGACCTCCTCAGCTCAAGCAGTTTTCCCACCTCAGCCTCCCGAGAAGAACACAAGTTCGAACTGTACAGATCCACCCATATGCAAATCTTTTTCAATAAATATACTGCAGGTTTTTTTTGGAGATTTGCAACAATTTGAAAAAACTTGCAAACTTTGTAGCATAGAAATATCAAAAGGTAAGAAAAGGATTTGTCATGAATGTATAAAAATATACTGCAGCACTCTTCATAATAGCCAAAGTATGGAATCAATCTAAGTGTCTATCAGTGGAGGAATGTATGAAGAAAATGTGGAATATGCACACAGTAGAATACTATTCAGCCATAAAAAAAATATAAAATCCTGTCATGTGCGGCAACATAAATGAACCTGAAGGACATTATGTTAAGTGAAATAAGCCAGGCACAGAAAGATAAATACCACATGATCTCACTCATGGAATCTAAAGAAGTTGATCTCATAGAAGAAAAGAATAGAATAGTAGTTACCAGAGGCTGGGGAGAGGGGAAGAAAGGGGAAATAGGGAGAGATTACTCAACAGGTACAAAGTTAGAGTTAGATAGGAGGAATAAATTCCGGTGGCCTATTACACAGTAGGGTTTCTATGATTAACAATAATGTATTATATATTTCAAAATAGATAGGATTTTGAATTTTCCCACCACAAAAAAATGATAAATGGGTAAGGTCATGGATATACTAAATACCTTGATTTGATGATCACAATATATATACGCATATAGAAATATCACACTATACCCCCAAATATGTACAATTATGTATCAAAAATAAAATGCAAAAGAAATGAAAGAGGGAACACAACTACTAACCTTATAGAAATGAAATGGATTAGAAAGGAATACTGTGAACAAGTGTGTGCCAATAAATTCGATAACTTTCACGAAAGGGACAAGTTTCTAGAATAACACAAACTAAAATTTTTACACATATCTTTATGGTAGCATAAAGGCTGAGGCAGGAGAATCACTTGAACTCAGGAGGCAGAGGTTGTGGTGAGCCGAGATCGCGCCACTGCACTCCAGCCTGGGCAACAGAGACTCTGTCTCAAAAAAAAAGACACAAATGGCCAATAAGCACATGACAAGTTGCTCAACACCGTTAGTCATTAGGGAAATGCAGATTAAAAGCCCAACAGATACTATTTCACATCCACTAGGATGGCTATAATCAAAATGTCAGATGAGGCTTGGTGAGAACGTGGAGACACTCTTGGACACAGCTGGCGGGAATGTAAAATAGCACAGCCACAAACAACAGTCTGGCAGTTCCTCAAAAAGATAACGAGTTACCATTTGATCCAGCAATTTCACTCAGAGAAATGAAAACTTATATCCACATAGAAACTTTTACACATTCCTGCAGATTCATATGGGGCAGAGAAAGTTTAGAATACATTTTTTTTAAGTTTAAAAATAAAATGTGTACACATATCTTTATGGTACCATATTATTCATAATAGCCCAAAAGTGAAAACAACACAAATGTCCATCAACCGAAAAACAGATAAATACAATGTGGTATGTCCATACAGTAGAATATGCGACTATGAAAAGGAACGAGTACAGATAAACATGTTGCACAATGTGAGCCTTAAAAACATGCTAAATGAAAAAGGTTTGGCACACAAGACCACATATTGGATGATTTAATTTATATTAAATGTTCAGAATAGGCAAATCCATAGAGATGGAAAGTAGACTAGTGGTTGCTTAGGGCTGGAGGGATGTGAGAAAAAGGAAGTAAAATCTTAACGGGCACAAGGTTTCTTTCTGAGGTGATGGAAATTTTGAGGTTCTGAAATTGATTATGGGCCAGGCACGGTGCCTCATGCCTGTAATCCCAGCACTTTCGGAGGCTGAGGCAGGCAGATCATTTGAGGTCAGGAGTTTGGGACCAGCCTGGCCAACATGGTGAAACCCCATCTGTACTAAAAATACAAAAACTACGGCCGGATGTGGTGGCTCACACCTGTAACCCCAGATTATAAAACTGATCATTTGTTGTATAAAGTTTCTTGTAATAGGTATTTTGTCATATAAGTGCTATGATTTTGACGTGTTTCTCCGATCCCCGTATATCCTGTCACTTGAACGTTGGAGGTAGATGCTTGATCAAGTTCATGTCGGTTTTTTTTTTTTTAAACTCTTGGAGTGGTGCTATGTGCTTTCTTCAGGGAGTTGATAAGGTTGGTTTGTTTTTGTGATGGCGGTGGCCATAGATGGATGATCATTGCCTACATCCGTTAAATTATCAGGAGTGGCTGGGCACGGTGGTTCATGCCTGTAATCCCAGCACTTTGGAAGGTCTAGGCGGGAAGACTGCTTGGAACCAGGTGTTCGAGGCTATAGTGAGCTATAATCATGCCATTGCACTGCATTCCTGGGCAGGAGTGAGACAATGTCTCTTAAAAGAAAAAAAAAGGCTGGGCGGGGTGGCTCAAGCCTGTAATCCCAGCACTTTGGGAGGCCGAGGCGGGTGGATCACGAGGTCAGGAGATCGAGACCATCCTGGCTAACACAGTGAAACCCTGTCTCTACTAAAAAAACACAAAAAACTAGCCGGGCGAGGTGGTGGGTGCCTGTAGTCCCAGCTACTTGGGAGGCTGAGGCAGGATAATGGCATAAACCAGGAGGTGGAGCTTGCAGTAAGCTGAGATACGGCCACTGCACTCCAGCCTGGGCGACAGAGGGAGACTCTGTCTCAAAAAAAAAAAATTGGCCGGGCGCATTGGCTCACGCCAATCTCAGCACTTTGGGAGGCCAAGGCGGGTGGATCATCTGAGGTCAGGAGTTTGAGACCAGCTTGACCAGCATGGAGAAACCCTGTCTCTACTAAAAATACAAAATTATCTGGGTGTGGTGGCACATGCCTATAATCCCAGCTACTCGGGAGGCTGAGTCAGGAGAATCGCTTGAAGCTGGGAGGCAGAGGTTGCCTGGGCAACAAAAGTGAAAAAAAAAATTGTCAGCGTTTCTTGTTGGTTTGACTTTTAGTGGTCATTACTCTCCTTCACCTTTCTGGTTTAGAGTAGTTTTCTGTTTTGTTTTTTTTCTTGTATCCTGGATTACTCTTCCACAATTTTCTTCTGTTTTTCTATCTGCACCTTAAGTATTTTGTGCTTCTTAAGGACCTGTCTTGGATACTTTTCTCACTCTGAACACTCCTTATGTGATTTTCCTTGGTTCATTTTACCTCCTCTACTGTCGTTCCCCAGAGTTCTCAGCCCGTTATCCTAAACTCCTGAATCATGTTACCAATTGCTCCCTTGGTGTCCTACACTTTTCTCTGGGCAGCTGAGTCATCATATTTTCCTGATTTTCTTCCTACCTCATTGAATGCTGCTGTTTTTATTTTTTTATTTTTTATTTTTTTGAGACAGAGTTTTGCTCTTGTTGCCCAGGCTGGAGTGCCATGGTGTGATCTTAACTGGCTGCCATGACTTAGCTCACTGCCACCTCTGCCTCCCAAGTTAAAGCATTTCTCCTGCCTCAGCCTCCCGCTTTGATTACAGGGGCCTGCCACCACGCCTTGCCAACTTTTTATATTTTTAGTAAAAATGGGTTTCACCATGTTGGCCAGGCTGGTCTCGAACTCCTGATCTCAAACTCCTGACCTCAGGTAATCTGCCTGCCTCAGCCTCCCAAAGTGCTTCAATTATAGGTGTGAGCCACCGCATCCAGCCTATTTTATTTTTTTTGAGATAGGGTCTCACTCTGTCGCCCAGGCTGGACTGCAGTGGTGTGATTATGGTTTGCTGTAACTTCAAATTCCTGGGCCCAAGTGATCCTCCTATCTCAGCCTCCTGAGTAACTGGGACTACAGGTGTGCACTACCATGCCTGGCTAATTCAACATTTTTTTTTTTTTTTGAGACGGAGTCTCGCTCTATCGCCCAGGCTGGAGTGCAGTGGCCGGATCTCAGCTCACTGCAAGCTCCGCCTCCCGGGTTTACGCCATTCTCCTGCCTCAGCCTCCCGAGTAGCTGGGACTACAGGCGCCCGCCACCTCGCCCGGCTAGTTTTTTGTATTTTTTTAGTAGAGACGGGGTTTCACCGTGTTAGCCAGGATGGTCTCGAACTCCTGACCTTGTGATCCGCCCGTCTCGGCCTCCCAAAGTGCTGGGATTACAGGCTTGAGCCACCGCGCCCAGCCAATTCAACATTTTTTTTTGTAGAGACGGAGTGTCCCCATGTTGCCCAGGCTGCTCTCAAACTCCTGGGCTCAAGCAGTCCACATGCCTGGGACTCCCAAAGTGCTGGGGTTACAAGCATAAGCCACTGTGCACAGCCTAAATTTTTCTTTTTTCTTTCTTCTTTTTTTTTTTTTTTGGTTAGCAACAGTCTTAGTCTGTGTCCCCCAGGCTGGAGTGCAGTGGCACCTACTTGGCTCACTGTTCCGCCTCCCTCCCAGGTTCAAGCAATTCTCGTGCCTGAGCAACGAGTAGCTGGGACTACAGGCATGTGCCACCACGCCCGGCTAACTTTTGTAGTTTTAGTAGAGACGGGGTTTTACCATGTTGGTCAGGCTGGTCTTGAACTCCTGACCTCAAGTGATCCGCCCGCCTCAGCCTCCTAAAGTGTTGGGATTACAGGCATGAGCCACTGTGCCTGGCCCTAAATTCTTTACTCTGTCACAAAATTGGTGTTTCTAAAAATGTAATTATAACCTTTTTTTTTTTTTTTTTTTTTAAAGAAGCTACATCAAAATGCGATGACCAGCCAGGTGCAGTGGCTCACTCCTGTAATCCCAGCACTTTGGGAGGCCGAGGTGGGTGGATCACTTGAGGTCAGGAGTTTGAGACCAGCCTGGCCAACATGGTGAAACCCAGTCTCTACTAACAATACAAAAATTAGCCGGGTGTGGTGGCAGGTGCCTGTAATCCCAGCTACTGGGAAGGTTGAGGCAGGAGAATCACTTGAACCTAGGAGGCGGAGATTGCAGTGAGCCAAGATTACGCCAGTGTACTCCTGCCTGGGTGACAAGAGCGAAACTCAGTCTCAAAAAAAAAAAAAAAAAAAAATGTGATGACTATTCATTTTATGGTTAAAAAGTCTTCAATTGTTCCTCATTGTCCGTAGGATAAAAGTCTGAATTTCCTAGCTTTGTGGACAGGACTTTTACCATCCTCTTCCTCGTTGCTTCCAGCCATGCCCCCCAACAGGCACTATGTCCCAGTAGTGTTGTTCTACATTTTGAGTGATTTGCCGCTCTATGTCTTCTATTTCTTTGACATACTCACCTATTCAAGTTCCAGTTTCCTCAGCTACATAATAGTAGTAATAATAATTCCTTTATAGTATTAATGCGAAGAGTACATGAGATAATAATCTTTTTTTTTTTTTTTTTTTTGAGATGGAGTGTCGCTCTGCCGCCCAGGCTGGAGTGCAGTGGCTGGATCTCAGCTCACTGCAAGCTCCGCCTCCCGGGTTTACGCCATTCTCCTGCCTCAGCCTCCCGAGTAGCTGGGACTACAGGCGCCCGCCACCTCGCCCAGCTAGTTTTTTTGTACTTTTTAGTAGAGACGGGATTTCACCGTGTTAGCCAGGATGGTCTCGATCTCCTGACCTCGTGATCCGCCCGTCTCGGCCTTCCAAAGTGCTGGGATTACAGGCTTGAGCCGCCGTGCCCGGCCGAGATAATAATCTTATTAAAGGAGTTTAGAACAATGCTAGCACAGAGCAGTAAATGTTGTCATTATTGTTATTATTAGCGTCTGTCTTCTTTGCCACATTTTATCCTGGAAAGACATGAGATCTAGTCGTCATTACAAGTTGGTTCTGGTTCTTTTATAGGCAAGCTGACTGACAGAACAGCAAGCATTTTCCGAGGCAACCAAATGAAACTGAAGCTGGTCAATATCCAAAAAGCTAAAATCTCTACAGCTGCATTCATAAAAGCCTTCTGCCATCATAAACTCATTGAACTGAACGCTACTGCAGTGCACGCTGACCTCCCAGTTCCAGACATCATAAGTGGACTCTGCAGCAATAGCTGGATCCAGCAAAACCTCCGGTGTCTCCTGTTAGACTCGACAAGCATCCCTCAAAATTCAAGATTACTGTTCTTTAGTCAGCTCACTGGTCTTCGCATTTTAAGTGTTTTTAATGTTTGTTTTCATACCGAAGACCTGGCTAATGTTTCTCAGTTACCAAGACTGGAAAGCTTAGATATCTCTAATACTCTGGTCACTGATATTTCTGCACTGCTTACCTGTAAGGATCGATTGAAGTCTCTTACAATGCACTATCTAAAATGCCTGAGCATGACCAAACCACAAATTCTTGCAGTCATTAGGGGACTTACATGTCTGCTTCACCTTGATATTTCTGATCACAGGCAACTCAAATCAGACCTAGCTTTTCA
This sequence comes from Theropithecus gelada, assembly GCF_003255815.1. NCBI lineage: Eukaryota > Metazoa > Chordata > Mammalia > Primates > Cercopithecidae > Theropithecus > Theropithecus gelada. The sequence continues at coordinate 80,767,502 of NC_037668.1, forward strand.
TTTGCTACAGCAGAAGGATATCCTGCCCAATGTTGTGTCATTGGATATTTCTGGGGGCAGTTGCATCACTGATGAAGCTGTAGAACTATTTATACAACAGCGGCCTGCCATGCAATTTGTGGGACTATTGGCCACGGATGCTGGCACTTCTGACTTCTTTACTACAAAGCAAGGCTTGAGGGTTTGTTCTTATCTAAATAAGTTTTGTTGCATTTGTTTAGAACATTATTAAACTTGTGCTACAGACCAGAATTTTTACCAGGTATTAGGGTTACGGAGACAGATAAAAAAATCCTTAAACAGCTTATTTAATAATTAATGATTATTGTGCACCTACTATGTGGTAGGTTGTGAGAATATTATTATTTTTTGAGATGGAGTTTTGCTCTTGTTGCCCAGGCTGGAGTGCAATGGTGCGATCTCGGCTCACTGCAACCTCCGCCTCCTGGGTTCAAGCGATTCTCCTGCCTCAGCCTCCCGAGTAGCTGGGATTACAGGCATGTGCCATCACACCTGGGTAGTTTTTTTTTTTTTTTTTTTGAGACGGAGTCTCGCTCTGTCGCCCAGGCTGGAGTACAGTGGCCGGATCTGAGCTCACTGCAAGCTCCGCCTCCCAGGTTTACACCATTCTCCTGCCTCAGCCTCCCATGTAGCTGGGACTACAGGCGCCCGCCACCTCGCCCGGCTAGTTTTTTTTTTTTTGTATTTTTTAGTAGAGACGGGGTTTCACCGGGTTAGCCAGGATGGTCTCGATCTCCTGACCTCGTGATCCGCCCATCTCGGCCTCCCAAAGTGCTGGGATTACAGGCTTGAGCCACCGCGCCCGGCCTAGTTTTGTATTTTTAATAGAGATTGGGTTTCTTCATGTTGGTCAGGCTGGTCTCAGACTCCTGACCTCAGGTGATCTGCCTGCCTCGGCCTCCCAAAGTGCTGGAATTACAGGCGTGAGCCACCGTGCCCAGCCACACGTGAGAATATAATATTAAGATATAGGCTGAGCACGGTGGCTCACGCCTGTAATCCCAGCACTTTGGGAGGCCGAGGCGGGCAGATCACTTGAGGTCAGGAGTCCGAGGCCAGCCTGGCCAACATGGTGAAACCTGGTCTGTACTAAAAATACAAAAATCAGCCTGGTGTGGTGGCGGGTGCCTATAATCCCAGCTATTTGGGAGGCTGAGGCAGGAGAATCGCTTGAACCCGGGAGGTGGAGGTTGCAGTGAGCTGAGACTGCACTACCGCTTTCCAGCCTTGCCAAAAGCGAAACTCGGTCTCAAAAGAAAAAAAGATATAGTCCCAGCCTCCATGTTGGCTTGATAATCAGGACCGTTTTTTTTTTTTTTTTTTTTTTTTTTTTTTTGCGACGGAGTATCCCTCTGTTGCCCAGGGTGGAGTGTGGTGGCACCATCTCGGCTCCTTGCCACCACACCCAGCTAATTTTTTATTTTTAGTAGAGACAGGGTTTCACCATGTTGGCCAGGCTGGTCTCGAACTCCTGACCTCAGGTGATCTGCCCCCCTCCGCCTTCCAAAGTGCTGGGATTACAGGAGTGGGGCACCATGCTCTGCATGTGGTTTTCTCCTTTCATCTTCCCATTTTACATGGATGAGGAAAGTGGAAGCTTCAGGAGGTTTAGCTACTTACCCAAAATCATGGAACTATTAAGTGGTAGAGCGGGGACCTGTGCCAAAGTATGACTCTAAAACTTGTGTTCTTTAGCTCTGAAGAGCAGAATATAATGGATAAGGTATGTGATCAACATGGCTAACATTTTTGTGTGAAGTATTGATAAGCAATTTTACATTTTGGGGTTTTTATTGTTGTTGTTCTTTGGAACATTTACATGAAACAAAAAGGAATTTTAGAAAGATTACTTAAGATGGCCTGGCATGGTGGCTCATGCCTGTAATCCCAGCACTTTGAGAGGCCGAGGCTGGTGGATCACTTGAGATCAGGAGTTCAAAACCAGCCCAGCCAACCCTGTCTCTACTAAAAATACAAAAATTAGCTGGGTGTGGTGGCACCCCCCTGTAATCCCAGCTACTCAGGAGCCTGAGCCAGGAGAATCGCTTGAACCTGGGAGGCAGAAGTTGCAGTGAGCTGAGGTCGTGCCACTGTTCTCCATCCTGGGTGACAGAGTGAGACTCTGTCTCAAAAAAAGAAGAAAGAAAATATTACCTAAGAGAAAAGTATTGAGCATTGATGAGATGATGGGATAAGTCTATAGATGCACATGGTATTCATTTTTTATTCATTAAAAAAATTTTTAAATTAAAATTTTAATTTTTTTTTTTTTTTTTTTTGAGGCGGAGTCTTCACTCTGTCGCCCAGGCTGGAGTGCAGTGGCACCATCTCGGCTCACTGCAAGCTCCGCCTCCCGGGTTCGCGCCATTCTCCTGCCTCAGCCTCTCGAGTAGCTGGGACTACAGGCGCCCGCCACCGCGCCCGGCTAATTTTTTTGTATTTTAGTAGAGACGGGGTTTCACCGTGTTAGCCAGGATGGTCTCGATCTCCTGACCTCGTGATCCGCCCGTCTCGGCCTCCCAAAGTGCAGGGATTACAGGCATGAGCCACCGCGCCCGGCCTAAATTTTAATATTTTTACAGGCAAGGTGTCACTATGTTGCATGACCTCACTACTGATTAGCATGGGAGTTTTGACCTCCATTTCTGGCCGTGATCAGTTCACCTCTCCTTAGGCAACCTGGTGGTCCCCTGCTCCTGGAAGCTTAACATTGATGCCAGGCTTGGTATGGATACCCAATTGGCATGCACACTACAGCCCAGAACTCCTGGGCTCAGGCAGTCCTCCTGCCTCAGCCTCCCAAGTAGCTGGAACTACAGACATGTGCCACTGTGCCTGGCTCATGGTGTTACTTTTGAACATACATTTAAATACATGTGGTTAGGAATATATATTTTTAAAACAGTGGTTCTTTACCTTAGATGTACATTGTAATCACTGTGGGAGCTTTACTGATGCCTGTGTCCTGTCCCCCAGAGATTGTAATTTAATTGGTCTGGGACTTGGCCTGGGCATCAGGATTTTAAAAACTCCTAGCTAATTATAATGTAGAGCCAAGGTTCAGAGCTATTATTATTATTATTTTTTGTTTTGTGGAGACAGAGTTTTGCTCTTGTTGCCCAAGGTGGAGTGCAGTGGCGCAATCTTGGCTCACTGCCACCTCCGCCTCCTGGATTCAAGCGATTTCTCCTGCCTCAGCTTCCCGAGTAGCTGGGATTACAGGCGTGCACCACCATGCCCGGCTAATTTTTTTGTATTTTTAGTAGAGGCAGAGTTTCACCATGCTAGTCAGGCTGGTCTCGAACTCCCAGACCTCAGGTGATCCACCCGCCTTGGGCTCCCGAAGCACTGGGATTACAGGCATGAGCCACCGTGCCCAGCCCAGAGCTATTGTTTTAAAAGAATTCTTTCTTTATAATCATACCTCCTTTGTTCTTCCTAGGGGAAGAGGGTAAAGTGATTTGTATACTCATTCGTTGTGTTAACATTTTATTCTTTTGATTTGAAATGAGCAATTGTTGTATTTTAATTAATTAATTAATTAATTATTTTTTTTATTGAGACAGAGTCACTCTATTGTCCAGGATGGAGTGCAGTGGCACGATCTTGGCTCACTGCAACCTCTGCTGTGAGCCGAGATCTCCAAATTTTTTTGGGGACAGTCAAGTCCTGCTCTGTCGCCCAGGCTGGAGTGCAGTGGTCCTATCTTAGCTCACCACCAAGGATTATCTCTTCCCCCTTGGATTAACTTGACATCTTTGTTGAAAATCGGGTGTCCGTATACGTGTGAGTCTATTACTGGGCTCTTTATTTTTTTTAATTTTTATTTATTTATTTTTTTGAGATGGAGTCTCGCTCTGTCACCCAGGCTGGAATGCAGTAGCACGATCTCCATTCACTGCAAGCTCTGCCTCCTGGGTTCGCACCATTCTCCTGCCTCAGCCTCCCGAGTAGCTGGGACTATAGGTGCCCACCACAATGCCCGGCCAGTTTTTTGTGTTTTTAGTAGAGATGGGGTTTCACCGTGTTAGCTAAGATAGTCTCGATCTCCTGACCTCATGATCCGCCTGCCTCGGCCTCCCAAAGTGCTGGGATTATCGGCGTGAGCCGCCTTTATCTGTTTGTCTATCTATACCAATACTATATATATGTATGTGTGTGTGTGTGTGTGTGTGTGTATATATATATATATATTTTTTTTTTTTTGAGACAGAATCTCGGTCTGTCACCCAGGCTAGAGTGCAGTGGTGTGATCTCTGCTCACTGCAACCTCCACCTCCCAGGTTCAAGTGATTCTCCTAGCTCAGCCTCCTAAGTAACTGGGACTGTAGGCATGCACCACCACGCCTAGCTAATTTTTGTACTTATTAGTAGAGATGAGGATTCACCATGTTGGCCAGGCTGGTCTTGAACTCCTGACCTCAGGTGATCTGCCCGCCTTGGCCTCCCAAAGTTTTGGGATTACAGGCCCGAGCCATCACACCCAGCCTACTGTCTTGATTACTCTAACTTTATATGAAGTCTTGAAATTAGGTAATGTGACTTCTTCAACTATGTTATTCTGTTTCATAATTGTTTTGGTTATTCTAGGTTCTTTGTATTTCCATATGAATCATAAAAACAACTTGTCAATATCTACAAAAAGGACTACTGGTATTTTAGTTGGGATTGCATTGAATCTATAGGTCAGTTTGAGGAAAATTGCCATTTAATAACGTTGAGTCTCCTGTTGTTTTGAAAAATAGAGGTGAGGTCTCACTACGTTGCCCAGGCTGATCCTAGGCTCAAGCAACCCTTGTGCCTCAGACTCCCGAAGTGTTGGGATTACAGGCATTAGCCACCATGCCTGGCACCATGCCTGGCACTAGTCTCCTGATTCTTGAACCCAGTATATCTCTGCATTTATTTAGATCTTTAATTTCTCTCAGCATATTTTGTCATGTAGCTGGGACTACAGGCGCCTGCCACCACGCCTGGCTAATTTCTGTAATTTTAGTAGAGACGGGGTTTTACCATATTGTTCAGTCTGGTCTCTAACTCCTGACCTCAGGTGAGCCACCTGCCTTAGCCTCCCAAAGTGCTGGAATTACAGGCGTGAGCCACTGCACCTGGCCAACACCTGGAACATTTCATTGAACATCTGTTATTGTCTCAAACACTGGATGCCCCAAAAACCCTGTGCTTAAAAATGAATGGTGAAACCTATTTGGTAACGTCTTTATTTTCAGGTTGCTGGAGGAGCCAGTATGAGTCAGATTTCAGAAGCTCTGAGCCGATACAGGAACAGATCATGTTTTATGAAGGAAGCCCTCTGCAGGCTATTCACAGAGACATTTTCAATGGAGGTAACCATGCCTGCTATTTTAAAGGTAATTGAAGAAAGAAAAATTTTATTATTACTTCTTAACTTGGTTCAATTAATTATTAATGAACCACACTGAATATAATAAATTATATGCTTTATTCTATAGTGAGTCAAGTGCTCTCATAGAGCAAAGAAAAGAATGTTAAGCTTAGCTGACAAAGTGTCTTTTGCTTTGAGCATCTGGATTTATGTGGAATAAATTTGAATCAAAACAGTTAAAATTTGGTCTAAGTAAGGGACTAATAGGATCATGTGGTAAGTGGCTTGGGAAAGAAAACTGCAGTTACTTATTTTTCTTTTATACATGTGTTTATTTGAAACATAGTTGTTTTTAGTGAAACATGACAATGAAAGGTCTTAAGAAAAATCTTGTCTTTTATTATTTGTAATTTTTTGCAATTCTTTAAAAATATGGATATTTCCCCAGCACTTTGAGAGGCTGAAGCGGGTGGATCACGAGGTCAAGAGATTGAGACCATCCTGGCCAACATAGTGAAACCCCATCTCTACTAAATACAATACAAAAATTAGCTGGGCATGGTGGCGCGCTCCTGTAGTCCCAGCTACTTGGGAGACTGAGGCAGGAGAATCGCTTGAGGTTGCAGTGAGCCGAGATCGCGCCACTGCACTCCCTCCTGGTGACAGAGCGAGACTCAAAAAAATATATATATATATTTTTACAGCATGGGCGATTAACTTTATTTACAGCTCAAAAGCAATAATGTATAAAGAAAAACTCTGGGTCAGCTGTGGTGGCTCATCCATGCCTGTAATCCCACCACTTTGGTTGGGAGGCCCAGATGGGAGGATTTCCTGAGGCCAAGAGTTCAAGACCATCCTGATCAACATTAGTAAGACCCTGTCTCTACAAAAATTTAGAAAAAAAAAAAATAGCTCTGGCTGGGTGCCATGGCTCACACCTGTAATCCCAGCACTTTTTGGGAGGCTGAGGTGGGCAGATCACCTGAGGTCAGGAGTTCGAGACCAGCCTGGCCAACATGGTGGAACCCCATCTCTACTAAAAATACAAAAATTAGCCAGGCTTGGTGGCAGGTGCCTGTAATCCGAGCTACTGGGGAGGCTAAGTCAGGAGAATCACTTGAACTTAGGAGACGGAGGTTGCAGTGAGCCGAGATGATGCCACTGCACTCCAGCCTGGGCGACAGAGTGAGACTCTGTCTCAAAAAAAAAAAAAAAAAAAAAATTAGCTGGGCATGGTTGCACATGCCTATAGTCCCAGCTACTTGGGTGACTGACATTGGAGGACTTTGTGAGCTGAGGAATTTGAGGCTGCTACAGTAAGCTATGATGGTGCCACTATACTCCAGCCTGGGTAACAGAGCAAGATCCCAACTCGAAAAAATAAATAAAAAATTCTGGGCCTTTTTTTCCATCTGTAAGGAAGAGATTGAATTAAATGTTCTTCTGTTTTTGTTTGTTTGTTTTTGTTGTTGTTCTTTGAGACAGGGTCTCACTCTGTTGCCCAGGCTGGAGTGCAGTGGCATGATATGGTCTCAGCTAACTGCAGTCTTGACCTCCTGGGCTCAAGTGATCCTCCTGCCTCAGCCTCCTGAGTAGCTGGGACTATAGGCGTGCCCCACCATGCCTGGCTATTTTTTTGTTTTTTCTATAAAGATGAGGTCTTACTATGTTGCCTAGGCTGAATTTAGATGTTCTAAATTTCTTTTCATGCTAAGATTCTATAATTTTTGTGAAAATCACATTTCTTTTGGTTTCTGGATTTCTAAATTGCAGATGATGGCAATCTAATGAAACTGAAAAATCAATTTAGCAATATACAAAAAAATGTCATTTTCCATAGCAGAAGTATATCCCAGGTCTGTCTCTAGTAGAGGAAACAGATCACAGTGTCCCTGAATGGCAGAGCAGGTGGGGTCTAAGCTTGGAACAATGCCTTCATTTTACATTTGTGTTCTAGGTCTTCCACAGTATAGCTTCAAGTTACCTAATGTTTTGTTTTACTATGTTTCAAATTCTTCTCTGTTGGTGGATTTATCCCATCCTTTTTTTCCACTTTGTTTTTCTTTATCACGCTTCTTTTCCCTAGGAATACCCTGTCCATTCTGCCCCCACATTTATCTCCTCCTGTGTAAATCCTGAGACTCTGCCTAAATGTGCTCTCTCAATGAGTTCTTTTGATTCTCTCCCAGAAATGACCACTCTCTCCATAATTACTGTCCTCAGACATCACTTCATTGATGCGTCTTTTATGGTGCTTTTCTTCCATTTTATTTTTTTGGCATTTCTCACAGTGTTATTACTCTCACAAGGCTTTATGCTAATGAGTAGCTCTCACTCATGTTTGTGTCCCCTGCAGCACCTGTCACAGTAGCTTGTATGGAGTGAGGCTCAATAAATGATTTTGAGTTAATTTCACAGATAAAGAAACAGAGGTCTTGAGAAAGGAAGTGACTTGGCCAAAGTCACACAGATAGTGACTCCATTTGGATTAGAAGGCTTTACTGTAATACTCTGATGTACTAAAGAATAAATGCTTGGAGTAGGGAAAATCTGTTCCTGTCCCAATAAACGAAGATTTCTGCCAACCAAAACATGGACAAGACAGCATAGAGAATATTAGTGGCATCATATGCACTAAAAACAAGTTCATCTTCAGCTTGTGGCTGTAGGAATGAGGAATCACCCGTTGGATTTGCCAGTGCAGTTCACAGCCAGTGCTTGCGCTCTCAACCTAACACGCCAGGGCCTGGCCAAGGGGATGCCTGTTCGCCTGTTGTCAGAGGTCACCTGTCTACTTTTCAAGGCTCTGAAAAATTTCCCCCATTACCAGCAGGTAATTTCAATTGAATATTTGTTTGTGCTTTTTTTGTTGTTGTTGATACAGAGTCTAAGCTCTGTTGCCCAGGCCAGAGTGCAGTGGCACTGTTTGTTTTTGGTTTTTTTTGTTGTTTGTTTGTTTTAAAGACAGAGTCTCTCTTTGTCGCCCAGGCTGGAGTGCAGTGGCATGATCTCGGTTCACTGTGACCTCTGTCTCCCGGATTCAAGCAATTTTCCTGCCTCAGCCTCCTTAGTAGCTGGGATTACAGGCGTGCACCACCACGCCCAGCTAACTTTTGTATTTTTAGTAGAGATGGGTTTCACCATGTTGGTCAGGCTGATCTCAAACTCCTGACCTCGTGAGCCACCATGTGTGGCAGACAATTTGTGTTTTTTAACTTTAGGATAAATATGTGAAAAATATATTATTTAGTTCTGGTTTTTCGCCCTATTAGAGAAAGAGAATAGATAAAGGAGTTTGTGTTTGTTATAGAAAAAATAGGAAATATAGATAAGCAGTGAGGTTAAAATTTTCTTTTTCTTTTTCCTTTTTTTTTTTTTTTTTTTTGAGAGATTTTCACTCTTGTTGCCCAGGCTGGAGTGCAGTGGTGTGATCTCGGCTCACTGCAACCTCTGCCTCCCGGGTTCAAGCGATTCAGCTGGGCCTACATGTGCATGCCACCACAGCTGGCTAATTTTTTTTTTTTTTTTTTTTTTTGGGATAGTCTTGCTATGTCACCCAGGTTGGAGTGCCGTGGCGCGATCTTGGCTCACTGCAAGCTCCACCTCCCAGGTTCATGCCATTCTGCTGCCTCAGCCTCTCCAGCAGCTGGTGGCCTCTCCTGCCACCACACCCGGTTAATTTTTTTTTTTTTTTTTTTTTTGTATTTTTAGTAGAGACGGGGTTTCACCGTCCGTGTTAGCCAGAATGGTCTTGATCTCCTGACCTCGTGATCTGCCCGCCTCGGCCTCCCAAAGTGCTGAGATTACAGGCGTGAGCCGCCACACCCAGCCAGTTAATTCTTTTGTATTTTTAGTAGAGATGGGGTTTCACCATGTTGGTCCATCTGGTCTCAAACTCCAGACCTCAGTATTACAGGTGTGAGCCATTGCTCCCAACCTGAGGTTAATATTTTTAAAATCTCTCATAAACCTACTGCCCAGAAACATCTATTAACACTTTATTGTTTAGACCTTTACCTCACCCTACACATGAAAATTAAGCTGAATTGAATCATACATCTAAATATAAAAGTAAAGCTGGGCTTAGTGGCTCATTCCTATAATGCCAGCACTTTGGGAGACCAAGAGAGCAGGCTCACTTGAGGCTAGGAGTTTATGATTAGCCTGGGCAACATAGCGAGACCCAGTCTTTACTAAAAATAAAAAATAAAAATTGGCTGAGCATGGTGGCAAGCATCTGTAGTCCTTGCTACTCGGGAGACTGAGGTAGGAGGATTACTTGGAGTTGGAAGCTGCAGTGAGCTTTGATCTGAGCCACTACACTCCAGCCTGGGCAACAAAGCCAAGACCCTGTCTAACAAAAACCTTGTCTAAACAAGACCCTGTGCCTGGCCTACAAAAATAGACAGACAAAAAAGAAAAGAATAAAACTTTAGCAAAACATAAGAGAAAACATTTGTGACCTTGGGGTAAGTAAAGATATCTTAGGATATGAAAAGCACATTATAAAAGAAAAAAATGAAAGTTCATCAAAATTAAAAGCTGTTCTTTCTCACACACACACATGTATATACACACACTTTTTTTTTTTTTTTTTTTCTTTGTGAGTCTCGCTCTGTTGCCTAGGCTGGAGTGCAGTGGTGCGATCTTGGCTCACTGCAATCTCCGTCTCCTGGGTTCATGCCATTCTTCTGCCTCAGCCTCCCAAGTAGCTGGGACTACAGGCGCCCGCCACCATGCCCAGCTAATTTTTTTTTTTTTGTATTTTTAGTAGAGATAGGGTTTCACTGTGTTAGCCAAGATGGTCTCGATCTCCTGACCTCGTGATCTGCCCGCCTCGGCCTTCCAAAGTGCTGGGATTATAGTCGTGAGCCACCGTGCCTGGCCTACACACATTTTCATTTTTATTATTTTTTTTGAGATGAAGTCTCACTCTGTTGCCCAGGCTGGAGTGCAGTGGCATGATCTTGGCTCACTGCAACCTCTGCCTCCTGCCTCAGCCTCTCGAGTAGCTGGGATTACAGGTGCACACCACCATGCCTGGCTGATTTTGTATTTTTAGTATAGATGCGGTTTCACCATGTTGGCCAGGCTGGTTTCGAACTGCTGACCTCAGGTGATCACCTACCTTGGCCTCCCAGAGTGCTGGGATTACAGGAGTGAGCCACCATGCCTGGCCCCCTCCCCAACACATTTTTAAAGTGAAAAGGTAGATGATGGACTGGGAAACATGTTCATTTTATATATATGAGAATCGACTTCATTCAGAGTATCTAAAGAACTCAACTTGTCAATACAGTACAAATAAACCAGTTACAAAAATGATCAAAGAATTTGAACAGTTTGGTAGTTTCTTTAGAAGTTAAATATATACTTTATAAACTACCTAGTCATTCCACTCCTAGGTATTTATTGAAGATAAATGAAAGCATGTATCCATATAAAGATATTTACATGAATGTTCATGGTACCTTTAATTGCCAAAAACTTGAAACATACCAAATGCCCAACAACAGGTGAATAGACACATTGTAACAAATCTATTTAGGGAAACACTGGTTGGCACACAAAGAGATGAAGTACTGATATCTGCAGTGTAGATGACACTCAAAAATGTTATATGCTTAGCAAAACAGGCCAAACTCAAAAGAGCAGAACCACATGATTCCATTTACATAACACCTTAAAAAAACTAATCTATAATGATTGCAATTTTCCAAGGATAGGGTTACAGGGTTGAGACTGACTGGAAGAGGGGACAGTGGAACTCTCTGGGGAGATAGAAGTATTATATCTTGATTGTAGCAGTGGTTACACAGGGGTATACATTTGTGAAATCTAATTCAAATGTGTACTTTGTAAAGGGAGTTGATTTTTTAAAAAATACAATTAGGCGGCCGGGCGCGGTGGCTCGAGCCTGTAATCCCAGCACTTTGGGAGGCCGAGACGGGCAGATCACGAGGTCAGGAGATCGAGACCATGCTGGCTAACACGGTGAAACCCCGTCTCTACTAAAAAATACAAAAAATTAGCCGGGCGAAGTGGCGGGCGCCTGTGGTCCCAGCTACTCGGGAGGCTGAGGCGAGAGAATGGCGTGAACCCGGGAGGCGGAGCTTGCAGTGAGCTGAGATCCGGCCACTGCACTCCTGCCTGGGCGACAGAGCGAGACTCCGTCTCCAAAAAAAAAAAAAAACAAAACAAAACAAACAAACAAAAAAAAATACAATTAGGAAGGTGGTTTTCCTCATTTATTTCTACCTTACTTTTAAAGTTGGAAAATCCTACTCAGTCTTCATTCCCTCATGACAGTCATCAGTTATAGCATTAAATGAAAATTGTGGATAGGGACAGGTATTTTCTTATGAGCTCTCAATAAGAGCTTTTGAGCTTTTCTTATGAGCTCTCAATAAGAAAAGCTCACTGGTAATACTTCCAAATACATAGAATCTTTGTTTAGAATGGAATGTTACATTTGTTCAAAATTATTTTTCTTTATTCTCTAAAAGTTACAGAAGAATTGTCTTCTCTCCTTAACCAATTCCAGGATTCTTGTGGATGTTCCGTTTGACAGGCAAGTATAAGACTTGGTCATTTGATTGGGGTGTTGGCCTTTGGTTATTAAATGCAGGGGCCTGATTAAGGCTGGTATAAGCTGTTTGGAGAGAAGGTTCTGTTGAGCTTCTTCCACATAGAAGTGATTAGAAGTACCCTACTTGAAAATGTCTCCTAAAGTGATTCCAGTACAGGATAGTGGGTAAGAACAGGTTCCGAGAGCCAAACATACTTGGACTTAAGATCTAGCCCTTTCATTATCTTTGCTTATAAGTTTCCTCATTTGTTAAATAATGCCTCTTACCATCATTAGATACGATAGTGTCTGTAAAGTACAGGCTATTCTAAAGAATATTAGTAATAGGCCGGGCGCAGTGGCTCACGCCTGTAATCCCAGCACTTTGGGAGGCCGAGGCGGGTGGATCACGAGGTCAGGAGATCGAGATCACCCTGGCCAACATGGTGAAACCCCATCTCCACTAAAAATACAAAAATTAGCTGGGCATGGTGGCGGGCACCTGTAGTCCCAGCTACTTGGCAGGCTGAGGCAGGAGAATCGCTTGAACCCCGGAGGCGGAGGTTGCAGTGAGCCGAGATCACACCATTGCACGCCATCCTGGGCGACAGAGCGAGACTCCATCTCAAAAAAAAAAAAAAAAAGAAAGAAAAAAAGAAAAAGAATATTAGTAATTTATTCATTTTGTTATGTAATTATTATTTTAATAGTAATTTACTTTTTAATTATTTAGAAAATCATCATGATCCTAGCCATTCCAGAAGGATTTCCCTTGAGGCTTTAGCAGTCTCTCAGATTCACAAGTTTTAAAACATTTATAGTAGCTGACATAAAAGAGCAGAGAAATGAGGCACAAGCTAACAAGAGCAAAGCCCCTGATTTGTGAATACAAGGTTTAGGCTCAGTCACTTTGTAACTGAGTGATGTTTGCTGCAGCATTTTAGCATTGTCTGCTACTCAAATTACAAATTGCTACCACTCTGGAAATTCTCTTTCTTTTTCAGACCCATCGTAGTAGAAACTGGATGATAAATACATTTTTTCTTAGATTTGCTCATCTATATGTAAATTCTGTGTATTTTGCTCACATTCTTATTTGCATACTCTCCTATCCCCTGCCTGGTCTCTCTGCCAAATGCTCTTGGTTTTCATAGTTGAGGATGTAAAAGTCCAAGACTGTTTTTGTTATAGAATTACTCGGAGAATGCCAAATGATTTCTTCTGTGTAGTTTCACAAACTTTCTATATAGTTGTGAGAAAAATCAATACTGCTTTTCAGGTTTGATGCTGCCAAGTTTGTCATGAGATGGCTCTGTAAGCATGAAAACCCCAAGATGCAAACAATGGCAGTGAGTGTCACCTCTATTCTAGCTCTGCAGGTATGTGATTTCTTAAAGGCAAGATTTCTGTCTCTAGTTTTTATACAGGTTCCATAGTTCACTTGAGTCTTTGTGTTTGCTTACAGCTCTCACCTGAGCAAATGGCACAGCTTGAAGAGCTCTTCATGGCAGTTAAGGTAGGTTCCTTATCATGTTCATAACCTTTTTTTTTTTTTTTTTTTTTAAGTCAAATTTATTGTAGCTCAAAAAAAAATCAAATCATTCCAAAAGGCCTATTAAAGTGAGAAATCTGAAAGACTTTCTCCCCAGAAGAAACTTTCTAATTTTGTAGCTATTTCTTTTGATATATACCTCTACATATCTTTTTTTTTTTTTTTTTTTTTTGAGACAGAGTCTCACTCTGTTGCCCAGGCTGGAGTGCAGTGGTGCGATCTTGGCTCACTGCAACCTCTGCCTCCCAGATTCAAGCGATTCTCCTGCCTCACCCTCCTGAGTAGCTGGGATTATAGGCATCCCACACCCGGCTAATTTTTGTATTTTTAGTAGAGATGGGGTTTCACCATGTTGGACAGGCTGGTCTTGAACTCCTGACCTCGTCATCTGTGTGCCTAGGCATCCCAAAGTGCAGGGATTACAGGCATGAGCCACCACGCCTGGCCATACCTCCACATTTCTAAATAAAATGCTTATACTATAGTTTCTTGATTGAGTAGTTTTAGGTGTTACTGATTTTGCTACTACTACGGTAGGTAAGAACTTAGCTCTCCTACATATCTTTCTACAAATTACTTCCTCCTCAAGTCCCCAACAAATTTATATCACAATTTAAAATAAATCATTAATCAGTATTTATGTTATGATTATGTTAACATCGTTCACTAAAAAATTTATATCATGGCCGGGCGCGGTGGCTCAAGCCTGTAATCCCAGCACTTTGGGAGGCCGAGACAGGCGGATCACAAGGTCAGGAGATCAAGACCATCCTGGCTAACACGGTGAAACCCCGTCTCTACTAAAAAATACGAAAAACTAGCCGGGCGAGGTGGCGGCCGCCTGTAGTCCCAGCTACACGGGAGGCCGAGGCAGGAGAATGGCGTAAACCCGGGAGGTGGAGCTTGCAGTGAGCTGAGATCCGGCCACTGCACTCCAGCCTGGGCGACAGAGCGAGACTCCGTCTCAAAAAAAAAAAAAAAAAAAAATTTATATCATTGGGCCGGGCGTGGTGGCTCACGCCTTTATTCCCAGCACTTTGGGAGGCTGAGGCGGGTGGATCACAAGTCAGGAGATCGAGACCATCTTGGACAATGTGGTGAAACCCCCTCTCTACTAAAAATACAAAAATATAAAAATTAGATGGTTGTGGTGGTGCATGCCTGTAATCCTAGCTACGTGGGAGACTGAGGCATGAGAACTGTTTGAACCCAGGAGGTGGAGGTTGCAGTGAGCTGAGATCGCACAGGTGCACTCCAGCCTGGTGACAGAGTAAGACTGTCTCAAAAAAAAAAAAAACAAACAAAAAAAACATTGTTTTATTCTGTACTTTTTATTTTTATTTTATTATATGAATTTTTTTCCTCTTGTCGCTCAGGCTAGTGTGCAATGGCACGATCTCGGCTCACTGTAATCTCTGCCTCCTGGGTTCAAGCAATTCTCCTGCCTCAGCCTCCCAAATAGCTGGGATTACAGGCATGTGCCACCACGCCCGGCCAATTTTGTATTTTTTGTAGAGACAGGGTTTCACTATGTTGGTCAGGCTGTTCTTGAACTCCTGACCCTCAGGTGATCCACCCAACTCAGCTTTCCAGAGTGCTGGGTTTACAGGTGTGAGCTGCCGCACTCAGCCTGTTATATGAATTTTTATCATTAATGTCTCAGCATATTTTTGTACTTTTTTTTTATGGCATTTGAGCCATCTTTTTTTTTTTTTTTTTTTTTTGAGCTGTGTGGTCTCTCTTTGTAGCCCACGCTGGAGTGCAGTGGCATGATGATGGCTCACTGCAGCCCCGACTTCCTGGACTCAAGTGATCCTCCCACCTTAGCCTCCCAAGTAGTTGGGGACACAGGTGCATGCCACCAAATGACTGGCATATATATATATTTCTTTTTTTTTTTTTTGAGATGGAGTCTCCCTCTGTCGCCCAGGCTGGAGTGCAGTGGCCGGATCTCAGCTCACTGCAAGCTCCACCTCCCAGGTCTACGCCATTCTCCTGCCTCAGCCTCCCCAGTAGCTGGGACTACAGGCGCCCGCCACCTTGCCCGGCTAGTTTTTTGTATTTTTTTAGTAGAAGACGGGGTTTCACCGTGTTAGCCAGGCTAGTCTCGATCTCCTGACCTTGTGATCCGCCCGTCTCGGCCTCCCAAAGTGCTGGGATTACAGGCTTGAGCCACCGCGCCCGGCCATATATATATATTTCTTTTAGTTACTTGTAGAGATGACGTCTTACTGTGTTGCCCAGGCTGGTCTTAAATTCCTGGGCTCAAGTGGTTCTCCTATCTTGGCCTTCCAAAGTGCTGGGATTACAGGTTTGAGCCACCGCAACTGGCCTTTTTTTCTTTTTCCTCAAGAGTTATTTATTTATATATTTATTTTTGAGATGGAGTCTCACTCTGTCGCCCAGGCTGGAATGCAGTGGTGCAGTCTCAGCTCGCTGCAACCTCTGCCTTCCGGGTTCAAGCGATTCTCTTGCCTCAGCCTCCTGAGTAGCTGGGATTACAGGAGCGCACCACCACGACTGGCTGATTTTTATATTTTTAGTAGAGACAGGGTTTCACTATGTTGGTCAGGCTGGTCTCCAACTGACCTTGTGATCCGTCCACCTTGGCCTCCCAAAGTGCTGGGATTACAGGAGTGAGCCACCATGCCCAGCCGAATCATTTATGTTTTTTGTAAACTGTCTGTGGCTTTTTTCTACTTTACAGGATTTTTTTATACATTAAGGAAACAAGCCTTTGACTATGATATTGGAATGCATGTATTTTCTCCCATTTTGCTGTTTATTTTTAATTCATTTATGGGATGTTTTATGATGCAATAATTTTTTATTTTCATGTAGTTGAATTCATTCTCTTTTATTGTGCATCTGGGATTGATGGCGCACTGCAAAGTATTTCCCTCTATCATGAAGTATTTAAAAAATTTCTTTGTTTTGTTTTGTTTGAGAGACTTGATCTCATCGTGTGCTGAAGCTGGTGTGTAGTGGCAAGTGGTATGATCATGGTTCATTGCAGCTTTATCCTCCTGGGCTCAAGCGACCCTCTTGAGTAGCTGTGTTGGTAGCCACCACATTCAGCCTCCTCACGTTTTTAATCCTATGATTTCTGTTCTTTCTTTTTTTCCTTTGGAATTGTTTTGAGATGTTGGGTCAGTTCAAGTTTTCTTCTCTGTGTTTCTACTTGCCTTTGCACTCTTTATGCTACCTTTATCATATTAAATTCCCCCGTATATATCTATGTTTGGACTTTATTCTGTTCCATTAATTTGCATGTCTGTCTACTCACTAACTTTTATCTCTTTTTTTTCTTTTTTCTTTCTTTTTTTTTTTTTTTTTTGAGACGGAGTCCCGCTCTGTCACCAGGCTAGAAGTGCAGTGGCACCATCTCGGCTCACTGCAACCTCTGCGTCCTGGGTTCAAGTGATTCTCCTGCCTCAGTCTCCTGAGTAGCTGGGATTAGAGGCGTGTGCCACCACACCCTGCTAATTTTTGTATTTTTAGTAGAGATGGGGTTTTACCATTTTGGTCAGCCTGGTCACTAACTTTATCAATACTTAAATATTTAAGATCTGTCCTCAGATTTCTTTCAGTTATCCTTATTTATTTGTTTTTTCTGTGCAGACACCAGAATTGGCTTCCTGTTTCTGAGGGGAAAAAACCCATTTTCTTTGGGATTGTATTATAGATTGATGTAGAAAAATTGACATCCTGTAATTTCTCCTATCTTGGAACAAGAGTGTGTTTATTCAAGTCTTTCATGTCCTCCAGAAGTATGCTCAAGTGTTTGTCATGTTATTATATGCTTCTTACATTTATTCTAAGGGTTTTACTTTTTGCATTGCTGTTACGGGTGGAATCTTGTGCTTATGAATATCTAATATCTAGTGTTAGGTTTATTTTGTCTTGTTAGCTTGTATGTCTTTTTACAATAGAGATGAAATCAAGAATAAAAATCAAGAGTGATTTTGGATGTTTTCATTACTGAGATGCTTGAGATGTCAAGAAGGCAGTTTGAATTTTTTTTTGAGACAGAGTCTGCCTCTGTCGCCAAGGCTGAAGTGCAGTGGCCCCATCTTGGCTCACTGCAACCTCCACCTCCTGAGTTCAAGCCATTCTCCTGCCTCAGCCTTCCGAGTAACTGGGATTACAGGTGTGTGCCACCATGCCCGGCTAATATTTTTGTATCTTTAGTAGAGATGAGGTTTCACCATGTTGACCAGGCTGGTCTCGAACTCCTGACTTCAGGTGATTCACCCGCCTTGGTCTCCCAAAGTGCTGGGATT
Source organism: Theropithecus gelada (assembly GCF_003255815.1). Taxonomy (NCBI): domain Eukaryota; kingdom Metazoa; phylum Chordata; class Mammalia; order Primates; family Cercopithecidae; genus Theropithecus; species Theropithecus gelada. The sequence goes on from NC_037668.1 coordinate 80,785,273, forward strand.
ACAGGCGTGAGCCACTGCACCTGGCCCCGTTTGAATTTTTAGTACAGATGGGGTTTCACCGTGTTGGCCAGGCTGATCTCGAACTCCTGACCTCAGGTGATCCACCCGCCTTGGCCTCCCAAAGTGCTGGGATTTTAAGTGTGAACCTCCACACCCGGCAAGATTTCTCTCAAAATGTTACTGCTCATTGATAATGCACCAGCCACCCAAGAGTTCTGATGGAGATGTACAAGCAAGGAAGTTAATATTTTCCTGCTTGTTATACAGTATCCATTCTGCAGCCCATTAATCAGAGAGTAATTTAGTAATTTATTATTTATTAATTATATTATTTATTTATCATTTAAGAAACATTTTGTGGCCCGGTGTGGTGGCTCACACCTGCAATCCCAGCATTTTGGGAGGCCGAGGCAGGCAGATCATTGTGGTCAGGAGTTTCAGACTGGCCTGGCCAACATGGTGAAACCCCATCTCTATTAAAAATACAAAAAAATTAGCCCAGCATGGTGACACATGCCTGTAATCCTAGCCACTCAGGAGGCTGAGGTGGGAGGATCGCTTGAACCTGGGAAGTGGAGGTTGCAGTGAGCCGAGATTGAGCCACTGTACTTCAGCATAGGTCGTGACAGAGTGAGACTCTGTCTCGAAAAAGAAAAGAAAGAAAAAAGAAACATTTTATAAGGCTAGACCTGCCATAGATAGGGATTCCCCTGACGAATTTGGACAAAGTAAACTGAAAACCTTTTGAAAGGATTCACCATTCTAGATACCATTAAGAAAATACATAGCGGTAGCTCGTGTCTGTAATTCTAGCACTTTGGGAGGCCAAGGGGAGCAGATTACTTGAGGCCAGGAATTTGAGACCAGCCTGGGCAACATGGCGAAACCCTGTCTCTACAAAATGTTAGCCAGGAATGGTGGCATGCATTTGTACTCTCAGCTACTTAGGAGGCTGAGATGGGAAGATCACTGGAACCCTAGGAGATTGAAGCTGCAGTGAGCGGTGATTGTGCCATTGCACTCCAGCCTGGGTGACAGAGACAGACAAACAAAAAGAGTATTCATGATTCTTGGGAGGAGGTCAAAATATGAACATTACCAGGAGTTCAGAAGTTGGTTGGAACCCTTGTGAATAACTTTGATGGGTCCAATTCTTTAGTGGAAGGAGTAACTGTAGATGCCAAGAGAACTAAAATTATAAATGGAGCCTGGAGATGTGACTGAATTGCTGCAATCTAAAACTTTAACACATGAAGAATTGCTTGTTAGGGAAGAGCAAAGACGTACTTTGAGATGGAATCTAGTTCTGGTGAAGATTCTGTGAACATTGTTGGAATGACAACAAAGGACTTTGACTTATTATATAAACCTAGTTGGGGCCGGGCACGGTGGCTCAAGCCTGTAATCCCAGCACTTTGGGAGGCTGAGACGGGCGGATCACGAGGTCAGGAGATCGCGACCATCCTGGCTAACATGGTGAAACCCCATCTCTACTACAAAAAAAAAAATACAAAAAATTAGCCGGCGAGGTGGCAGGCGCCTGTAGTCCCAGCTACTCGGGAGGCTGAGGCGGGAGAATGGTGTAAACCCGGGAGGTGGAGCTTGCAGTGAGCTGAGATCCGGCCACTGCACTCCAGCCTGGGCGACAGAGCGAGACTCCATCTCAAAAAAAAAAAAAAAAAAAAAAAAAGAACTAGTTGGATGAGACAGCAGCAGAGTTTGAGAGGATTGACTCCAAATTTGAAAGAAGTTACACGGTGGTTCATGCCTGTAATCCCAGCACTTTGGGAGGCCGAGGAGGGCGGATCACGAGGTCAAGAAATCCAGACCAGCCTGGCCAACATGGTGAAACCCTGTCTCTACTAAAACTACAAAAATTAGCCAGGCGTGGTAGCGTGTGCCTGTAATCCCAGCTACTCAGGAGGCTGAGGCAGGAGAATCACTTGAACCCAGGAGGCAGAGGTTGCAGTGAGCCGAGATCGTGCCACTGCACTCCATCCTGGGCGACAAGAGTGAAACTTTGTCTCAAAAAAAAAAAAAAAAAAAAGAGAAGGTCTTTCTTGAAAGGAAGGGTCAATTGATGGGGCAAACATCATTGCTATCTTAAGAAATTGCCAGCAGCCATCAACATTGAGGCAAGACCCTCCACCAGCAAAGAGATTACCACTTGCTGAAGGCTCAGGTGATTTAGCATTTTTAATCTATATATATACATATTTTTTAAGGTAGAGTCTGTTACCCAGGCTGGAGTGCAGTAGTGGGGACCCATCTCAAGTGCAGCTTCGACCTCCTGGGCTGAAGTGATCTTCCTGCCTCAGCCTCCTGAGTAGGTGGGGCCACCGGTGCATATCACCACACCCAGATAAAATTTTACATTTTTTTTGATAGAGATAGGGTCTAGCCACGTCACTCAGGTTGGTCTCGAGCTCCTGGACTTAAGCGATTCTCCTGCCACTGCCTCCCAAAGTGCTATGATTAAAGGCGTGAGCTGCTGCGCCCAGCCATAAAATATTTTTAAATTAAAGTATCTACATTGGGCTGGGTGTGGTGGCTCATGCTGTAAGCCCAGCACCTTAGGAGGCTGAGGCGGGCGGATCACGTGAAGTCAGGAGTTTGAGACCAGCCTGGCCAACATGGTGAAACCCCATCTCTACTAAAAATACAAAAACTAGTCGGGCGTGGTGGCACGGGCCTGTAATCTCAGCTACTTGGGAGGCTGAGGCAGGAGAATCCCTTGAACCCGGGAAGTGGATATTGAAGTGAGCTGAGATCATGCCACTGTACTCCAGCCTTGGCAACACAGTGAGACTGTCTCAAAAAAAACGGTATCCACATTGTTTTTTAGACATAGTGCTATTGCACACTTAGCAGACTACATTATAGTGTAAATATAGCTTTTGTAGGCAGTGGGAAAACAAATTTGTGTAACTTGTTATTTGTTATTTTATTGTGGTAGTCTGGAATTGAACCTATAGTCTCTCCTAGATGTGCCTGTTTACTGGTGGGGGGGGGGGGGGGGGAAGGATGAACCAGAAAAGGAGATTGAGCAGGAGCATCCAAAGTGCATTAGAAGCAAAACCAAGAGAGGGTGTTTTAGAATCTAAGAGGAATGTTTCAGGAAAAATTGGGCCATTATATCAAATACTACTGAGTGGTGGAGTGACATGAGGACAGAGCTGACCATTGGATTTGGTGAGAGGAAGTCATTAGTCAACTTGCTTATTTCAGTGGGGTGGTAGGCCAAAACCTGATTGGAGCAGGATGAAATAGCAAATGGGAGGTGAGAAATGGATGTAACTTTTTGATATAATTTAATGAGAGGGAAAGCAGAGGTGGGGTCAGTCTTTAAAAAGATCGACTACAGGCCAGGCGCGGTGGCTCAAGCCTGTAATCCCAGCACTTTGGGAGGCCGAGGCGGGTGGATCATGAGGTCAGGAGATCGAGACCATCCTGGCTAACATGGTGAAACCCCGTCTCTACTAAAAATACAAAAAACTAGCCGGGCGTGGTGGCGGGCGCCTGTAGTCCCAGCTACTCGGAGGCTGAGGCAGGAGAATGGCGTGAACCTGGGAGGCGGAGCTTGCAGTGAGCCGAGATCGCGCCACTGCACTCCAGCCTGGGTGACACAGCGCGAGACTCCGTCTCAAAAAAAAAAAAAAAAAAAAAGATCGACTAACATTAAGACATATTTTGTGCCCACGAGAAGAGTTCTAAAGAGGGAGAAGTTGGTGCCACAAGCAAAATAAAAGGAAATAATTTTGGTGCTGAATCTCTGTATGTGCAGAAATTGGGTTTAGAGTAAAAGTAAAGATATTGGCTTTAGATTGGAGCAGAAGGGAAGGCAGAGTATATTGATGCAAGTGCAAGTAGGTTGGTAGCTTTTGTTAGGAAGAGTGGGTGTATTTCTCAGTGAAAAAGAAGATGAAGAAATCAAATGAGGGGAGTGAGAAGATGGTGATTCAAGTTTGAAAAGAGAGAAGTAGTAGTAGTCTTTGGAGAAAATTCATTAGGAAATAAAGTAGTACTGACAAATACAGTTAAGTGTTTTTTTGAAATTTATGAGCAGATGTTGAAATTGAGACCAGGTGAACTCAGTCTTTTTCAACATTAATATGTTGAATGTTGGGAGGTATGAAGTAACTGATAGTTACGTTTAACTCAGGTAGGAGTTTTGCCATACAATGTTATAGAGGAACATATCCGAGGAACATAAAGTTGCTGGGAGGGGTAACAGGACTAGATAAGGTACAGGTAAAGCGAGCAGGCTAGGCACTTGTCATATGACAACGGATAAGTCTCCTCTGTGTCTTAGATTTTTCATGTGGAAAACGGGTCTCAGTTGAAAAAATGACATCTGTCATAGTAGTAACAGTGCATAGTTATTTTGAGTATCATTAAGCTAAATTGTGTGATCAAGGGCCTGGCCACTGTGTTACGCTCAGGGACAGGCTCACTTCCCCGGCTCCTGGTCTTGCTCTCATTCATCTAACTAGCTGCCTGGGTGAGTGCACCCATCTCATCTGCCACTCTTTTCTTCTCCTCTTGACTTTCACAGATTTATTTTTGTGATGAAGTCTCTTGACACATTCTCAACTGATTGGGCAGAATATTTGAGGTGGTCTCATTCTTCTCGAAAATACACATTCTGATTTGTTTGGTGCTTTGTTATATTTTATGTATCTTTTCATCAGCTGGTTAAAGTGAAAATTGTCTTTTTCCTCTCGCATGACAGTCTGATATTGAAAGAGGCTGTAAATACTAGCTTGACTTCTTTCTAGAAATGTTGATCTCAAATGGTACTTTGCAGTCTGTTAAAGTGAACCAGTGGCCTCTTCAAGATGTGAGGTCATGTGATGGAACGCTGTCCTGGTGTTCTAGCCCCACTGACCTGCTCAGTGACTTAGAGCAGCAGACTTTCCTGCCCCAAACTTTGCCTGGCATGTGCTTCCTCCCCTCTCCCCCGAGCCCCATTCCTGCCTGTCCCCATTTCTTATTGGGCTGGTTTATCCTCTTTTTCTTCTGGTCTCAGTTACATATTATTTTTGTATGGAGGCTCCCTTCTCCCACCCTTCCTAAAGCCTAAATTTTAGGCTTTTATGTGTTTCCATCAGATAATTAACCAAAATTTAAAATTCTTTTATTTAATTTTAAAAAGTCAACTTTTTTTTGTCTGACTTCTAACCCCCCAACTTTTTTTTTTTTTTTTTTTTTTTTGAGACGGAGTCTCGCTCTGTCGCCCAGGCTGGAGTGCAGTGGCGGGATCTTGGCTCACTGCAAGCTCTGCCTCCTGGGTTCACGCCATTCTTCTGCCTCAGCCTCCCATGTAGCTGGGACTACAGGCGCCCGCCACCACACCCGACTAATTTTTTTGTGTTTTTAGTAGAGACGGGGTTTCACAGTGTTAGTCAGGATGGTCTCGATCTCCTGACCTCGTGATCCGCCCGCCTTGGCCTCCCAAAGTGCTGGGATTACAGGCGTGAGCCACCGCGCCTGGCCCACTTTTTTTTTTTTTGTACTTGGTTTAAAGAAGGTGTTGACTAAGTGTTCTAAATAAAAATAATGGAATAGCTAATAATGTACTTGATTATGAACTTAATGACCATATACCAAGAACTGGACTAAGTGCTCACTAAACTTAAATTTTTTTCATTTAATCCTCACAAAAACTGTAAAAAGTAGTTGTAATTTATTTTATAGAAAGAAAATAGATCACAAAGCTACTAAGTGGCAGAACTTGGGTTTAGAACCGAGGTTTGATGCATCTTAACATTGCTTTCTTTATACTGCAATTGATTATTCATTACAGCATCTAACTCCCTGTCTCTCTGGTTTTTAGGAACTTCTAGCAATAGTAAAACAAAAGACTACTAAGAATTTAGATGATGTCACCCTCTTGTTTACTTTGAAAGCACTTTGGAATCTTACAGATGGGTCTCCAGCTGCCTGCAAGCACTTTATTGAAAATCAAGGATTGGAAATCTTCATCCAAGTCTTGGAGGTGGGAAGACAGGATTGAGTTTATATGTAAAGTTCTTTTCTTCATGATAAAGTAACCTGTATATATATATTTTTTTGACAGACGTTTTCAGAGTCAGCAATACAAAGCAAAGTACTTGGTCTTTTGGTAAGGTGAATTGTTTTGAATTAATTTTAATTGCTTGAAAACAAAACCTAACACTTATATAGTACCTACTGTATGCTAGGCACTATTGTAAGCAATTTACATGTATAAACTCATTTAATCTTTACATTAGTCCTACAGAGTAAATACCATTGTGTATCAGTTATTTATTGTTGTGAACAAACTATAGCTTAGTGGCTTAAAACAGTAGCCGTTTAATTTACTTATGAATCTGTGGGTCAATAGTTTGAGCTCAGCTCAGCTGTAAAGTTCTTCTGGTCTGTCTGGCCTCATGTGGGGTCACTTATGTAACTGCAGTCATCTGGTGGCTTGACTGGGGCTGGAGGGTCTAAGAAGGCCTGACTCTCATGTCTGACAGTTGGGGCTGCTTACCAGCTGGCAGGCTTTTTGTCTACGGGCTTCTCCACATGGCAGTCTCAGAGGGCAGGCCCCACTATCCAACTGCTTTTTAAACCTCTGCTTATGTCACCTTGCTAATGTTTCATAGGACAACACAGATTATATATTTAAACCCAGATTAAAGGCAGTAAAGTCACATTGCTATGGGGAGTATATACAGGGATAGGAAAGGTTGTGTTATTTTTGTATTCTACCATACACTGTTATCCACGTTTCATAGAGAATCTGTCTCAGAAATGCAGTTTATCCTAATTAGAACTCCAACTCGACCGGGCACAGTGGCTCATGCCTGTAATCCCAGCACTTTGGGAGGCCGAAGTGGGTGGATCACCTGAGGTCAGGAGTTCAAGACCAGCCTGGCCAACAAGGCGAAACCCTGTCTCTACTAAAAATAAATACAAAAATTAGCTGGGCATGGTAGCACATGCCTGTAATCCCAGCTACTTGGGAGGCTGAGGCAGGAGAATCGCTTGAACCTGGGAGGTAGAGGTTGAGGTGAACCAAGATCGTGCCACTGTACTCCAGCCTGGGCAACAAGAACGAAACTCTGCTCAAACAAAAAAAAAAAACACCACTCAGGCAGTCTGGCTCCAGACCCTCTGATACTAATCAGTTTACTATACTGCTTTATCCAGGCAGTCCATTTTTTTAGCAATTTCTTTGTTGATACTTATATACTGCCTCTCAATCAAGGTATTCTACAATTGAGGCATTTCTTTGTTTCCTAGAGCTAAAGGTGAAGATTTTTCAATAAGTAATAAAGACATATAGTAAGCACCTTCACTTTGCCATGCCGTATGCATTGGAAAGACACAGATGCATGAAATATGTCAAGGTGATGTTGCTCATAACTTCAGGAAGGCAGTGTTAGACATGTGTACAAATAGGTGTCTGATTTACAACTGACAAGTGAGTGCTGCAAGAGAGGCACTGAGTCCATTGGGAGCCTTGGTCCTGAACTCATGGAGGGACTGTGCCCTATCTTCATGTATCTCACACATACAGGACTCACAACAAAGTAGATGTGAAAGGCCTCACAGAGAGGAATAAATGATTAATACTGGAAATCTGGAAGGTACGGAAAAGTATAAAGAAGGGACAAAGTCATTTTTGGCTAGGGAAGATTATTTATAATGTAATAAATAAGTGTAATCATTGAGGAACACTGTAAAATGGAATGGTTAGAATATGGGGAAAAAGTAGGAAGGTGAAAAGGAATGGGAAATAATGCCAGAAAGTTGAATTGATGCCTCATATATCCTAAACAATTCTACATATCTTACTAGCTGACCTAAAAGATTGTCCACTTTTCTTTTCTTTTTTGTCTTGCTCTTGTCACCCAGGCTGGAGTGCAATGGTGCGATCTTGGCTCATTGCAACCTCTGCCTCCAGGGTTCAAGTGATTCTCCCACCTCAGCCTCCCGAGTAGCTGGGATTACAGGCATGCACCACCACGCCCGGCTGATTTTTGTACTTTTTAAGTAGAGACAGGATTTCACTGTCTCTACCAAAAGAGAGGCCAGGATGGTCTCAATCTCTTGATCTCGTGATCTGCCTGCCTTGGCCTCCCAAAGTGCTGGGATTACAGGTGTGACCCACCACACCCAGCCCACTTTCTTTCTTTCTTTTTTTTTGAGAGATCCAGAATGTGAGGATTTACAAGAAAAATCTTGGGACTCACCTGTGGTGTCCCTGTCAGTTGTGCTAAGAATGTCTTGTTAGGGGGTAACATGGTAGACTTAACACTGAAATCATGCGTTGATGAGGGATATAGCTGGTCTTGGGAAAAACAGGCACAGGAGGACATCTCGATATCTGCTTCAATCTTTAGTGTCCTATGTGCCTCAATATAGTCGTGGCTAGGGTGTGCTTTCCTGAATGGTTCATCAGAAGCAGCAGTTAACACTAACACAAACTGCTGTGTTTACTTTCACTGTTTCACCTCATTAAACCTTTGGTTTTTCATTTTTGTAGACAGATTCTCCCAGTGATTCCAGCCTCCTGAGACTGACATCCCCTACCCTTGAGTGTGGGCAGGACCTGTTTCTTGATTCTAGCCAAGGGAATATGGCAGAGATGATAAGATATCACTCCCATGATTACGTTGCTATATATTTATATATATGTAATCTGTCCTGCTAGCAGGCCCACTGTAGGGACTCTTTCTCTGTGGCCCTGACGGAGCAAACAGTCATGAAGTAAGTGGTTGGAGGAGGGAGGAACCCACAGTTTAAGGAACTTGGGGCAGCTTCTAGGAGCTGAACGTGGTCTCCAGCGAGAAACTGAATCACTCAGTCCTGCAGCCACCGGAAATGAATTCTGCCAGCAGTCTGAGTGAGGCTGGCAGTAAACTCTCCCCCAGTGGAGCCTCCAGGTGAAAATGCAGCCCAGTCAGCACTTTGATTGCAGCCCTGTGAGATCTCAGAGAAGAGGGTCTAGCTAAGTCATGCCGAGACTCCTGCCCCACAGAAACCAGGGAATCATAAATGCGTATTGTTTTACGCCACTAAGTTTGTGGTAATTTGTTACACAGCATAGAAAATTAGTGTAACATATAAAATAAAGAAAATACTGCCTGACTTTCATTGTTATTAAGAGATAACGTAACCTTGAGCAGACCTTCAGTAATGTTAAGTATTTGAGTTAGGCCTTGATTTGTACTCTAGTTCATCCAGTTATTAGCAGTGTGAACGTGACAAGTTTGTCATGCTTAGTGTCACATTTCTTTGTAGTAGTATTTTAAAGATTAAATGAGATAAGATAGATAAAAAGACAATTGTTTATCTAGTACTCTGCCTGGCACTTAGTAAGTACCTATTTAGTGACTGTTGTTAATGATCATCCTCATCAAGGGAGTTGGATTGTGGGCTTTAGGCTAGCTTGAGGCAGAGGTGGGTACAGGAGTAAGTGTTCTGGATGTATCTGACCTGAGAAGCAGGAAAGTGAAAAAAGCCAATTCCTGATTCTCCCCTCCCTTCTCGTCTCTGGGGTTCTCTGCTCCATCTGACCTGTAGAACAACATAGCAGAAATCAGAGAACTCTCTTCCAAGCTGGTGACCGAAGATGCGCTGAAGCATATCAACAGTTTACTCTGTAGCAGGGAAATGGAAGTCAGCTATTTTGCTGCAGGTATCATAGCCCACCTGACATCTGACAGACAGCTTTGGATATCCCGTGACTTCCAGAGGCGTGCTCTTCTTCAAGATCTGGTACAGGAACCACATTCTTCTTTACAAAATCCAGAGTAATCTCTAATTACAGAAAATGTAGTTTTCTAAATAATTAATATGATTGTAGAAAGTGGGAAAAATAGGCCAGGCGTGGTGGCTCATGCCTGTGATCCCAGCACTTTGGGAGGCCGAGGCAGGCAGATCACAAGGTCAGGAGATGGAGACCATCCTGGCTAACACGGTGAAACCCCATCTCTACTAAAAATACAAAAAATTAGCCGGGCGTGGTGTCAGGCGCCTGTAGTCCCAGCTACTCAGGAGGCTGAGGCAGGAGAATGGCGTGAACCTGGGAGGCGGAGCTTGCAGTGAGCTGAGATCGTGCCACTGCACTCCAGCCTGGGCAACAGAGCGAGACTCTGTCTCAAAAAAAAAAAAGGTGGGAAAAATATAGAAAAACTTATTACTAACCCATATCTTTCCACCCAAAACTATCTCTGTTAACATTTTGTTGCGTATGACTTATTTCAGTCCTCTTTCCCATCAGCTTTTTAAAAAAATTATTTATTTTGTTGTTTTGTTTTTTTTTTGAGACAGGGTCTGTCTCCCAGGGTGGAGCTCAGTGGCACAATTCACAGCTCACTGCAGCCTCAACCTCTGAGGCTTAGGTGGTCCTCCCACCTCAATGTCCCAAATAGCTGGGACTACAGGTGTGTGCCACCACAACCAGCTAACTTTTGTATTTTTTGTAGATGGGGTTTTGCCACGTTGGTCAGGCTGTTCTCAAACTCCTGAGCTCAAGTGATCTGCCTACCTTGGCCTCCCAAAGTGCTGGGAATACAGGCATGAGCCATTGCGCCTAGCCAACTTCCTTATTTCTAAATAACATACTATGCGCTGTTCTTGACTTTATCGCTTTAGGAATCTATCAATTCATTTTCCCACTTTGGGAAACTTAGATTCTTTTTCTCACTGTTTCTATGCACAGCCTTTCTAAGTGTGTGCTCAAGGTATAAATCTTCATACATATTCTGTACACTTCACCTACTCAGGATTTTCTTTCCCAGAGTCTTTGCGTTCCTACCATGTGGTCTGCTTGTTTGGTATACCGTATATGGTGAACTGCTGTCATCCTCGGATATTCCTTTACTATCATCCTCGGGGACCCCCTTTGCCTCTCTCGTGTTGGATTCTGTGTTTCCTGGCTTATGTGCCTCCCTGTATCTTGGTTTTACTCCCACCTTTTGTTGGATCATATTCTCCAGTAGCTTCCTAAGAAGAGAGTCATGAAAATGAGACCATACCTGTTTAAAAAGGCCTTTATTTTACCCTCACATTTAATTGATCAAATGGCTGGGTATAGAATTCTAGCTTTGAAATATTTTTCCTTCAGAATTTAAAAATGTTTGCTCTATTGTCTTTTACTTGTCAGGATCACTGTTGAGAACTCCTGTGCAATTTGTTTTTAAGCTTTAAGATTTTTGTCCTTTGTCCTCTGTATTCAGAAATCACAATGGCTTGCCTTGTGGGTTTATTTTGATTTTTTATTTTTTGTTAATTTTTTTTATTTTTTGTGGGTTTATTTTCATATATTGTGTTGGGTACTTATCAGTCAGGAAGCTCATTTCCTCCCTGGGACATTTCTTTAATCATTTTTTCTGGAATGTTGGCCTTCCCAGACTCATCTTTTCATATCTATCTCATTTATCTTTTTTGTTCTGAATCCTCTTCTAAAAATATAATATCCTGTTTTTGTTTCATAGGTCCTATATGTATTTTTCTCTTATCTCTTTCAACATAATAATGATAATTTAAAATTTTATTTTATATTTTTGAGACAGGCTCTGACTCTGTTGTCCAGGTTGGAGTGCAGTGGCGCAATCTCAGCTCACTGCAACCTCTGCCTCCTGGGTTCAAGTGATTCTCCTGCCTCAGCCTCCCAAGTAGCTGGGATTACAGGTGTGGTAATGCACACTTGTAAAAACACAATAATTGTTGTGTTTTTAGTAGAGATGATTTCACCATGTTGGCCAAGCTGGTCTAGAACTGACCTCAAGTGATCCACCTGCCTTGGCCTCCTGAAGTGCTAGGATTACAGGTGTGAGCCACCATGCCCGACCAATTTTAAAAAAAAAAAGATTTTTTTTTTTTTTGAGATGGAGTCCGGGTCTGTTGCCCGGGCTGGAGTGCAGTGGTGTGATCACAGCTCATTGCATCCTCCACCTCTTGGGTTCAAGTGATCCTCCCACCTCAGCTTCCCAAGTCGCTGGACTACAGCTGCGCCACCACACCTGGCTAACTTTTTAATTTTTAGTAGTGACAAGGTTTCACTATTTTGGCCAGGCTAGTTGCAAACTCCTGACCTCAAGGGATCTGCCCACCTCGGCCTCCAAAAGTGCTGGGATTACACGCAGGAGCCATCGTGCCCAGCCTAATTTTTAAGTTTTCCTGTTCCTCCAAGGCTTCTGTTTCCTGCAAGTTGCTTTTTTTTTTTTTTGCTGTTTATTTCGTTCCTTTGTGTTAGAGATTTTCTTAAAGTTATGGTGGTCCTGAGCTGTCCGTGGGGACAGCTATGAGTGGGACTGATTGAAAACTGCAGACAGGTAGAATGTGTCTTACTCTGTCGCCCAGGCTGGGGTGCAATGGCACAATCATAGCTCACTGCCACCTCTGCCTCCTGGGTTCAAGGAATCCCTCCGCCTCCCGAATAGCTGGGGTTACAGGTGCCTGCCACCACGCCTGGCTAATTTATATATATATATATATGTATATATATTATAAATATATATGTGTGTGTGTGTATATATGTGTGTGTGTGTGTGTGTGTATATATATATATATTTTTTTTTTTTTTTTTTTGAGACGGAGTCTTGCTCTGTCGCCCAGGCTGGAGTGCAGTGGCGCAATCTCGGCTCACTGCAAGCTCCGCTTCCCGGGTTCACGCCATTCTCCTGCCTCAGCCTCCCGAGTAGCTGGGACTACAGGCGCCCGCCACCGCGCCTGGTTAATTTTTTGTATTTTTAGTAGAGACGGGGTTTCACCGTGGTCTCGATCTCCTGACCTTGTGATCCGCCCGCCTCGGCCTCCCAAAGTGCTGGGATTACAGGCGTGAGCCACTGCGCCCGGCCTGTATATATATATTTTTTAGTAGAGATGGGGTTTCACCATGTTAGTCAGGCTTGTCTCAAACTCCTGACTTCAGGTGATCCACCCACCTCAGCCCTCATAGTGCTGGGATTATAGGCATGAGCCACCACACCTGGCCTAGATTTGATCTTTTAATAGGTGTTCCCTGGTGGTAGTGTGTGTTTTTTTTTTTTTTTTTTTTTTTTTTTTTGGGGGGTGTTTTGCCTTTTTCCCCCGGGCGGGGGTGCAGTGGCGCAATCTCGGCTCACTGCAAGCTCCGCTTCCCGGGTTCACGCCATTCTCCTGCCTCAGCCTCCCGAGTAGCTGGGACTACAGGCGCCCGCCACCTCGCCCGGCTAGATTTTTTGTATTTTTTTTAGTAGAGACGGGGTTTCACCGTGTTAGCCAGGATGGTCTTGATCTCCTGACCTCGTGATCCGCCCGTCTCGGCCTCCCAAAGTGCTGGGATTACAGGCTTGAGCCACCGCGCCCGGCCGGTGGTAGTGTTTTTAGATCTTTTGTCCTAAACTGGTTGGAACTTACCTAGAGAAGAAACTTCTATTCTTTTATGTGCAAATTATAAGCTTGGCTGGGTACGGTGGATCATGCCTGTAATCCCAGCATGCTGGGAGGCCAAGGCGGGTGGATCACCTGAGGTCAGGAGTTTGAGACCAGCCTCGCCATCATGGTGAAACCCCGTCTCCTTTAAAAATACAAAAAATAGCTGGGCATGTTAGTGCATGCCTATAATCTCAGCTACTCGGGAGGCTGAGGCAGAATTGCTTGAACCCAGGAGACCAAGGCATCAGTAAGCAGAGATCATGCCACTGCACTCCAGCCTGGGTGGCAGAGCGAAACTCTGTCCCCAAAATAAATAAATGAATAAATAAAATAAATAATTTTTTGTTTTTGAGACGGAGTCTCACTCTTGTCACCCAGGCTGGAATGCAGTGGCGCAATCTCAGCTCACTGCAACCTCCGGCTCCCGGGTTAAGCGATTTTCTTGCCTCAGCTTCCCAAGTAGCTGGGACTACAGGCACGCACCACCATGCCCAGCTAATTTTGTATTTTCAGTAGAGATGGAGTTTCACCATGTTGGCCAGGCTGGTCTCGAACTCCTGATCTCAGGTGATCTGCCTGCCTCGGCCTCCCAAAGTGCTGGGATTACAGGAGTGAGCCACCACGCCTGGCCAATAAATAAAATTTAAAAAATATATATATAGCCAGCCATGGTGGTGGGCACCTGTAATCCTAGCTACTTTGGAGGGTGAGACAGGATAATTGCTTGAACTCGGGAAGCAGAGGTTGCAGTGAGCCGAGATCGTGCCATCGCACTCGCGCCTGGGCAATAAGAGTGAAATTTCATCTTCCAAAAAAAAAAAAACATTATAAGCTTCATTGCCAATAGTCTGAAAGCCTAGTAAAAGAAGAGAGTTGAGGGGCAGGGAATCTCAACATTTAGTATTTAGATTTTAACTCCAGACACATCCCTGTTTTTAGCATGGTGTTCCCACCCTGAATTGTTTATGCGGTTGCCCAGTCCAGATGTTTTTATTAAGGATCATGAAAGAAATCTGGGAGTCCTAATCCTTTGAACCTGTCTTCCTATTTTCTTTTTCTTTCTTTTTTTTTTTCCCCAAGATGGAGTCTTGCTCTGTCGCCCAGGCTGCAGTGCAGTGCAGTGGCACCGTCTCGGCTCACTGCAACGTCCGTCTCCCAGCTTCAAGCGAGTCTCCTGCCTCAGTCTCCCGAGTAGCTGGGATTACAGGCACACGCTACCATACCCCGCTAATTTTTATTTTTTTTAGTAGAGACAGGGTTTCACCATGTTTCCCAGGGTGGTCTCGAACTCCTGACCCCAGGTGGTCTACCCGCCTTGGCCTCCCAAAGTGCTGAGATTACAGGCATGAGCCACCGTGCCCGGCCCAGTCCTCCTATTTTCAACCCGACCTGTAATTTCACTTCAGAAAGTACCTCATATGCCAAATTTTTAAGTCTCTTAGGGGTTCTCTTCAAATTGGTTTGTGTTTTTTGTTTTGTTTTGTTTTGAGACAGAGGCTTGCTCTGTCACCTAGGCTGGAGTGCAGTGGTGCGATCTTGGCTGACTGCAAGCTCCGCCCCCGGGGTTCACGCCATTCTCCTGCCTCAGCCTCCCTAGTAACTGGGACTACAGGCACCTGCCACCACACCCGACTAATTTTTTTTTTTTTTTTTTTTTTTTTTAGTAGAGACCTCTACTCCCAAAGTGCTGGGATTACAGGCGTGAGCCACCGCGTCCAGCCTGGTTTGTGTTTTAACCTTTCCAAGTGCTAGGTATTAAATCAGTTACCATTTTTCCATGTGCATCATTCTTTGTTTTACTTTCTGTTAATGGGATTATGGAAGGAGTAGAGGTATAAATGTGTGCTCAGTCCAGTATCTTTAAACAGATGCCCCTTGTTCTTATAGTTTTTCCCACACTGTTAAGATACTCTGTGTATATAATCGTTATGTGATTGATATTTTGCCAAGTAGGTGTATCTAAATTTGTTCAGTCATTCCCAGATTTTGAAAAATTTTGTCTTAAATGGTGAATTATTCAAATCTTGGTTTCTCTCTCTTGTTTTTGGATTAGCATGCAGCCATCCAGAATTGGCCAAGTTCAAGTTGTAAGATGACAGCATTGGTGACCTATAGGTAATTTCATGATGTTGTGCTTTTCTTTTTCTTTTTTTTTTTTTTTTTGAGACGGAGTATCTCTCTCTTTCTCAGGCTGGAGTACAGTGGCGCGATCTTGGCTCACTGGAAGCTCTGCCTCCCGGGTTCACGCCATTCTCCTGCCTCAGCCTCCCAAGTAGCTGAGACTACAGGCATCTGCCACCACGCCTGGCTAATTTTTTGTATTTTTAGTAGAGATGGGATTTCACTATGTTAGCCAGGATGGTCTCGGTCTCCTGACCTCATGATCTGCCCGCCTCGGCCTTCCAAAGTGCTGGGATTACAGGTGTAAGCCACCATGCCTGGCCCAATGTTGTGCTTTTCTTAAAGGCTGTACTCAGTGATACAGTGATGACGTGTTAGAGTCAGTTAGCCTTATGTTCAAATCCTATTTCTCTGTGATATTGGGAAAGTCATTTCTAGAAAGTCAGTTTTCTTTGTCTGTAAAATGAGGCTGACAGCATGTAAGATTGAGGATGCAGTGAGATATTGAACGTATAAAGTGTCCAGTACAGAATGCAGTTTCTTAAATAATAGCTTCATTGTATGCTCGGTCACAGGGAGGAGTTGACCCTGTGGGGAAAATGTTGAAAATTCTTTTTTTTTTCAACCCTTTGAGACAGGGTCTTGCTCTGTTGCCCAGGCTGGAGCTGGAATGCAGTGGCAGGATTACATCTCAATGCAGCCTTGACTTCCCAGGCTCAAGTGATCCTCCCACTTGAGAATCCTCCCACTTGGCACCACAGGCGTGGACCACCAGGGCCAGCTAATTTTTTCATTTGTTTGTTTGTTTGTTTGTTGCCCAGGCTGGTCCTGAATTCCTGAGCTCAAGTGATCCACCTGCCTTGACCTCCCAAAGTGCTGTGATTACAGGCGTGAGCCACTGTGCCCGGCCATGAAAATTATGTACATTATTATATTAATTATATAGTATAAATTATTATATCCCTGTACACTGGCCTGAGTTCTGGATTAACATCTTTGTACTTTTTTGTTTCAGATCTCTCAAGACATTTTTCCCACTCCTTGGCAACTTCTCTCAACCAGAGGTTCAGCTCTGGGCACTATGGGCTGTGTGTCATGTCTGCAGTAAAAATCGTATGTATTCAACATATGTTCAAAACATAATAGTTTTCCAGCTATTTTTCTGTGTAATGATTAAGTTCAAGGTGGATGTGCAAAAATTGTCTACTTCTGTCCTCTGCATTTAGCTATGTTTAAAAAGAAACTGAAAAAAGATCTTACTAGCTTAAAACAATGCTTCAGAATTAGTAATCTATTTGAGGGTAGATAGCAAGCAAAATAGAAGGTAAAAGTTAGCTCCTACTTGTATTCCCCACAGACAAGCACCGTTAATAATTTGATAATCTCCCAGATACTTTTCTATATCCATGCTATATTTAGTATGTGCTGTGTATGTGAAATATAGTTTTTAACAAAATGGGCTCATTCTGTGCATGCTGTCCTATAGCTTGGTCTTTTCACTCAACAGTTTATTGCTGACACTCTTCCTTTAGTAAAACATGGACCTGCCTCTGTGTAATGGTCTATGGGAGATTGGGAGGCCAGGAGTCAGGGGTTATTTCCCAAACACATTAAATATTTTTTGCATGTTTTGCCATTTAAAATCCCTTTTGAGGCCAGGTGAGGTGTCTCCCAAAGTGCTGAGATTACAGCACTTTGGGAGGCCGAGGCAGGAGATCGCTTGAGGCCAGGAGTTTGAGACCAGCTGAGGCAACATAGCAAGACCCCACCTATGTTTTTTACATTAAAAAAAAAATTAGCCAGGTATGCGTGGCATGCACCTATAGTCGCAGCTACTCGTGAAGCCAAGGTGGAAGTACCCCTTAAGCTCAGCAGTTCGAGGCTGCAGTGATCTATGAGAGTGCCACTGTACTCTGTCTTAAAAAAAATACAATCCCCTTTGAGAATTTCCCGTTGATATCTTTTGTTGAGAATTGGTATACAATTTTTCATTGTATTATAGGAGATATAAGCTATTATTTTATAACAGGAAACCCAAGAAACAACTTTTAGAATTAAAAGTTTAGCTTGTTGACTAGCTGTAAAGCAAGTGTATAAAAACCAATGGTTTTATAATGCCAGCAAAAATCAGAAAATATAATTAAGGGAAAGTATACCACCACTCACATTATTAACAAAAACATAAAATATTTTAAAATGCCTTTAACAAGTAATGAGACATATGCAGAAAACTATGAGATAATTTAAAAGCCTGAAATAATTATAAGAGCATTCCATTTTCTAAGATGGAATGACCTATTAGACATATAGATGTCATTTCTTTTCAGTTTATTAATGTAATATAATTCAAATGAATAGGTAGGAGATGGAGGATCTGAAAATTATTCTAAAGTTTATCTGACAGAATCAACAGGAAAGAACAAAGAAAAATGTTTGTTTGTTTGTTTGTTTGTTTGTTTCTGAGACAGAATTTCACTCTTGTTGCCCAGGCTGGAGTGCAGTGGTGCTATCTTGGCTCACTGCAACCTCTGCCTCCTGGGTTGAAGCAATTCTCCTGCCTCAGCCTCTCAAGTAGAGCTGGGATAACAGGTGCCTACCACCACACCTGGCTAATTTTTATATTTTTGTTAGAGATGGAGTTTCACCATGTTCGCCAGGCTGGTCTCGAACTCCAGACCTCAGGTGATCTGCCCGCCTCGGCCTCCCAAAGTGTTGGAATTACAGGCGTGAGCCACCGTGCCTGGCCAGAAAAATGTTTTTTATGGGCTCAGACTGGTGGCTCGCACTTGTAATCCCAGCACTTTGGGAGGCCAAGACAGGAGGATCACTTGTGCAGGAGTTCAAGGCCACAGTAAGCCATGATCATGCAACTGCCTACTTCCAGCCTGGGGAACAGAGCAAGACTCCTGTCTCTAAGATAAGAAAGAAGGAAAGAAATGTGGTTTTTAGGAGCTTGCCTGTAGACTTCTCTTAACATTGTAAAATGGTGCCATGAGTGGTTCTGACATATGAATAGATAGCAGATGACTGGATCAGAATAGCCCTGAAACAGACTCAGACAGTTATAACAGGAGAAACTAACTACAACTGGAATTCAGTTGAGTACTTATTATGTGCCAGGCAATGTTGTAAGCACTTCATGAATAAATCATTTAATCTTCACAACAATTAGAAGGGTAAGCATCTTATTTTATTTTTAAAATTTATTTTATTTTATTTTATTTTCATTTTATTTATTTTATTTTTGAGACAGGGTCTCACTTCATTGCCCAGGCTGAAGTGCAATGGCTTGATCACAGCTCACTGCAGTCTCAGCTCAGGTGATGCTGTCACCTCAGCCTCCCAAATAGCTGGGACTACGGGTGTACACCACCATGCCTGGGGTTCTCCCCCAAAACAGCAACCCTTACGGTATTTTTATCAGCATCATGTTAGAGTTATAAGTCAACCTAAAGAGAATTCCCATCTCTATGACAAATGAGTATTTCTTTAGAAAAATGTATTTAGTTTTTTTTTCTTTTAAATTAAAAAAAAAACACAACACTTCAAAACAAAAAGCGACAGGGTCTTGCTATGTTGCACTGGCTGGTTGTGAACTCCTGGGCTTGAGTGATCCTCCTACCTCAGCCTCCCAAAGTGCTGGGATTACAGGCATGAGCCACCACGTCCAGCCACAAATGAGTATTTCTGTCCAAGAACATGACTAATCAATATATTTCATTTCTACCTTGTTTTCATATCCTTAAAGATAGTTTAGCTGTTACTGTTTTACAGTCAAGGCTTATTTCAATTTGCTAAATACAATTTTCTTTTTTTTTTGAGGCGGAGTCTTGCTCTGTCACCCAGGCTGGAGTGCAGTGGCGCAATCTCAGCTCACTGCAAGCTCTGCCTCCCGGGTTCACGCCATTCTTCTGCCTCAGCCTCCTGAGTAGCTGGGACTACAGGTGCCCACCACCATGCCTGGCTAAATTTTTTTGTATTTTTAGTAGAGGTGGGGTTTCACCGTGTTAGCCAGGATGGTCTCCGTCTCCTGACCTCATGATCCGCCCACCTCAGCCTCCCAAAGTGCTGGGATTACAGGCATGAGCCACCACGCCTGGCCTCAATTTGCTAAATACCATTTTCTTTGCTCATCCTGCTTTCTTTTTTTTTTTTTTTAACCCCCACCACTCCTTTTCTGGATTCAGATTTCGATGGTGTATTACTGACAAAATCTGTCACCCCACCCCTATTCTTACTCTTAAATAATAATATAACTGGGTGTAGAATTCCAGATAGTTACTTTATTTTAGCATTTGGGAGAAAAAATATTTTTAGTTTTCTTTTTTTTTTTTTGAGACAGAGTCTCTGTCGCCCATACTGGAGTGCAGTGGTGGGATCTCTGCCTCACATGTTCAAGGGATTCTCCTGCCTCAGCCTCTTGAGTAGCTGGGACTACAGGCATGCACCACCACACCCAGCTAATTTTTTATTTTTTTTTAGTAGAGACGGGGTTTCACCATGTTGGCCATTCTGGGTCTCAAACTCCTGACCTCAGATGTTCGCCTCAGCCTCCCAGAGTGCTGGGATTACAGGCATGAGCCATGACGCCTGGCCATTTTTATTATTTTCTATTGCTGTTGGGGTCTACTGTCAGCCTAATTATCATTTCTTGATAGGTAATTTTTTTTTTCTTTCTTTTTTTTTTTAAACAGGGTCTCACTCTATTGCCCAGGCTGGAATGCAGTGGCACAGTCACAGCTCACTGCAGCTTCAACCTCCTGGGCTCAGGTGACTCTCCCACTTCAGCCTCCTGAATAGCTGGGACTATGTAGCATCACACCCAGCTAATTTTTTTATTTTTTTGTACAGACATGGTCTCACTACATTGCCTTGATCCTCCTGCCCAGGCATCCTAAAGCACTGGGATTACAGGAATGAACCACTATGTCTGGCCTATTTCTCTTTAACTGGGTCTAAATCTTTTTCTTTTATTTCTTTCTTTTTTTTTTTTTTTTTTTTTTTTTTTTTGAGACAGAGTTCCACTCTTGTTGCCCAGGCTGGAGTGTAGTGGCATGATCTCAGCTCACTGCAACCTCTGCCTCCTGGGTTCAAGTGACTCTCCTGCCTCAGCCTCCTGAGTAGCTGGGATTACAGAGGCCCACCACTATGCCCGTCTACTTTTTTGTATTTTTAGTAGAGACGGGGCTTTACCATGTCGGCCAGGCTGGTCTCAAACTCCTGACCTCAGGCGATTCACCCACCTCAGCCTCCCAAAGTGCTGGGATTACAGGCGTGAGCCACTGCACCCGGCCAACTGGGTCTGAATCTGCTCTTGGACTAAGTCTTTAATTTCAGTGATACATTTTTAAATGTCTGAATGTTTTATTTGCTTCTTTTTCAGATATTCCTGTTTTTTTCTTCTTTAAAAGTAATTATTTTGTAGTCTTTATCTGATCTTATTATGTGTGTTATGTTGAGTGGGGGCAGTTTTGGATTGTGAAGTCAACTTTATCAGGGCTTGTTTTTCTGAGAATTCATTTTAGACTGGATTGGCGTGTCCCTGTGGCAGTTTTGTATTCGCTTCTGTGAAGTGCTCCAGAGGTTTCCCTAGGCTTGTGCTAGATTTTTTATATTAATTTCTCAGCAACATTCAGGTAGTGTAAATTCAAACCTTATTACCCACTTGGGATTGTGATCATGAGAAGATTTCTCCTCTCCTACTCTCGTATACCCCTACAGCCCCATCTAGGACAGAGATGCTTCAGTATCTTATCCCTTCTCTTATCTAGCCCTTTGTGGGTCTACTTTTATGTATGGATTTTGCCTCCAACTCTGCAAGCTGAAATTTAAATGCCTTGATTACTAAGACCACCAGTTTCTTTCTGCCGCAGGCTTAGCTGCAGGTTAGCTTACACTAGCTGAAGTGCTCTTTGTTTCCAGCTCCTGGAACATTCCTTTAGTTTGTACATTCATCTATGCATTAAAACATTTATGAATTATATTTTATTTAACATCTGGTGTTTTCAACATCATTTAACTAGGATTAAAGATGTTTGGGCCAGGCGCAGTGGCTCACGCCTGTAATCCCAACACTTTGGGAGGCTGAGGCGGGTGGATCACCTGAGGTCACGAGTTCAACACCAGCCTGACTAACATGGTGAAACTCATCTCTATCAAAAATACAAAAAAAATTAGCCAGGTGTGGTGGCACATGCCTATAATCTCAGCTACTTGGGAGGCTGAGGCAGGAGAATTGCTTGAGCCTGGGAGGAGGAGGTTGCAGTGAACTGAGATTGTGCCACTACACTCCAGCCTGGGCAACAAGAGTAAAACTCTGTCTCAAAAAAAAAAAAAAAAAAAAAAAAAAATGCTTGAAGATAGAGTTTTCTGGAAGTAAACATACCAAAATGAGCAACTCTTATCTCATACAAGCCAAGCATTATTTAAGTTTTGACGTACTGCTTTAGAATTGATTGACTCATTTTATCTGTTAATTCCTAGACCAAAGCATTTAAACCTTTGTATTCTTTCTTCAGCAAGGTGAATGTGGTGACATGGGAATATTTAAAATGCCAGTTGTCCATGGAGTGTCTCTGCTTGATTTTCTTTCAGCCAGCAAATACTGCAAAATGTTAGTTGAAGAAGAAGGATTGCAGCTTTTGTGTGATATCCAGGAGCACAGTGAGGCAACTCCCCAAGCACAGCAGATTGCAGCCTCCATTCTGAACGACTTCAGAATGCATTTCATGAATTATCAGAGGCCCACTCTGTGTCAAATGCCCTTCTGAACCTAAGGGACTAAGAGGTCTGCACTCTTCCTCAGTGTCCGGTGTTCTGTCCTGGCAGTAATTGCACATCAGTTGTCATTGGAGTTTGTGAGTTGGCTGTCTCATTGGCCTTTGATTGTTGATTTTATATATGTTACAAAAGGTTGGATTTGTATGATAGCCATAATCCCAAGTCAGGTTGGACTCATTCTGCAGCCTTTCAGCAGCAATTTTGAAGACTCAAACTGTGGACTCTGGGAAGACCTGGGAGCTTGTGTTGGAACAGCTATGCCAGTTACTTTTCTCTAGCCCTGGACAATTTTTTCACTTTGGGAGCTTGTCATGGGAGCAGGACCTGTTCCCCTAGAAGAGAAAAGAAAGACCTACAGGGAGACTTTGATATTTATATTAAATTTCCTTAGTTGTTATCGTCATGTGAAGCTATGAGAAAAGCGTGGGAAGCATATGCTTGACAATGTGGTGTTTAGAAGGCAGAACCCCTGTTGGAGAGGGGGAAAAAGAATTTATTTATTTATTTATATGTGGCCGGGTGTGGTGGCTCACGCCTGTAATCCCAGCACTTTGGGAGGCCTAGGCGGGTGGATTGTCTGACTTCAGGAGTTCAAGATCAGCCTTGCCAACATAGCAAAACTCCATCTCTACCAAAAAATACAAAAACTAGCTGGGTGTGGTGGTGTGCACCTTTACTCCTAGCTACTTGGAGGCTGAGGTAGGAGGACTACTTGAGCCCAGGAGGCAGAGGTTGCGGTAAGCCGAGATTGCACCACTGCACTCCATCCTGGATGACAGAGTGAGACCTCATGTCAAAAGAATAGAGGGGTGGAGGAAAGAGAAATATATTCTTTTACTTTTTTGTGTGTGTGTGTGTGACGGAGTCTCACTGTGTCGCCCGGGCTGGAGTGCAGTGGTTCTATCTCGGCTCACTACAACCTCCGCCTCCCAGGTTCCAGCAATTTTCCTGCCTCAGCCTCCTGAGTAGCTGGGACTACAGGCACATGCCATCACGTCCAGCTAATTTTTACATTTTTTAGTAGAGACGGGGTTTCACCGTATTCGTCAGGCTGGTCTCGAACTCCTGACCTCGTGATCTGCCCTTCTTGGCTTCCCCAAGTGCTGGGATTACAGGTGTGAGTCACTGCACCTGGCCTTTTTTTTTTTTTTTTTTGCAATTTTGGGTGTCTATCTTTGGCATGTTTCCTGTTATGTGAACATGACATGCTGTGTATGTGAGTGAGCTTGTAGGGCATGGTGGGACTTCCGCATTTGCAGGCAGTGTTTAGATGAAAGATTGTATGTAATGATAAATCTGAATCCCTCCATTTTATTTGGGTGGGACCATGACCAAAACTGGCAGAAGAGGAAAGGCCAGAAAGAGATTTTGCCAAAGAGTTCACCGAGTTTTCTTACCCAGCATGAAGCTTTTCTGAAACCAGCTTCAACTACAGTATAAACTGTATCAGAAGCTTGTTTCACAAGCCCTGCGGAGCTGCTTTGAGGAATAGAGTGTGAATTCCTTCCTCGCCTTATTGTTGACTGTTAATGAACATGTTTTGTCATTTATCTGTTTAAGTTTTTCAGAAAATAAAAGTAAGGTTTTGTTGATTAGCACATTTTAAGACTAGATTTTTGTGCTTTTAGCTGTCTTGGTTCAGATTCTTTACTAGAGTACCATGTACTCTAGTTCCTCAAATGAGGAAGAAGCTTATTCTTATTCTAAACCATGTTCCAAACTATTACCAGAGTCCAACCAGATAAGCAGAATTTGTAACCTTACTTCCTTCCATAGTCCTTAAACTGTACTGTATTTTTTCACACTCTTGCATGATTCCAAAAGGGTATCTTCCTGACCTGGGTTCCAGCACTTCAGATGCTAGCTTATGCTGATGTGAGGATGTGTTATGGGAACCAGTGTGTTAAGTCCAGTTCTGTACAAGACATCCCTTCAAGTTCTGTGTCATTCACAACAATCCTCATGGGTAGGTGAGTTTTATTTTCCTCACTTAACAGATGAGAAAAAGGAAGTTCAGTAAGGTGGTGAGTTTCCTGGGTTGTCATAGCTGGTGTGGTTTGTGCTGACTGTAAAGGCCTGGGCTCTCCTGTGTTACTCTTCCTTCCAGGATGCAAGCATAACCCTGGGAGCACATTTGTATTTTGCAGAAATCGGCAATGTTATTTACATTGTATCCATGCCCATGGTTTAGTGACTCTAGGCCAGGCCCAGGCTCAGCTTAGCCAGAGCTCAGATCCAGTTGGAGGATGACTGCAAGGCCATAGCTTAAGATGTAGCCTTGGTACCAGAGGAGGGAGGGGTACTGGGACCAGTATGGTTATGTATCAGCCTGCTCTTGGTTTTCTAAGTGTATCAACCTCTTCCTCACCTTTGCTCATGCTGTGTCAAACTTCCTCTTCTGTCCTTGAAATGTTCCTTAATCCTTCAGGCTTCAATTCCAGTGTTACTTGCCCATTTCCTGATCCTCCCTTCTTTCCATTAGAGTTAGTTGCCCCCTTCTTCTCAGTGCTCCTAACTGCTATGAAAGAGTCTCCTGGAGGCTAGGTGTAGTGGCACACACCTGTAATCCCAGCACTTTTGGAGGCCTAGGTGGGTGAATTGCTTGAGCCTAGTAGTTCAAGACCAGCCTGGGTGACATGGCGAAATCCTGTCTCTACAAAAAATACAAAAATTAGCTGGGCATGGTGGTATACGCCTATAGTCCCAGCTACTCCAGAGGCTGAGGTGGGAGGATCACTTGAGCCTGGGAAGTGGAGGCTTCAGTGAGCTGAGATCACACCACTGTGCTCCAGCCTGGATCCTGGGTGGCAGAGTGAGACCCTGTCTCAAAAAATAAAGATTTTTCTGCCACTCTATAGTTTACAAAGGGTTTCACAGTGATGATTTCATTTGGTTCTCACAAAAACACTGTAAGTTAACAATTAAAATGTATTTATTGACTATGAAGTGTTTTTATTTTGCTAAATCTTCATAAGTTTTGTTTTGTGGATGAGGAAGCTGAGGCCCCGAGCGTTTAAACAATTTGTCCGAGGTTATACAGCAAGTAACTGGCAGAGACTGGGATCTGCAGTTTGACTCCTGACACATGTTCAACCAATGTCAGAGTTTATTACCTCTGTTGTCCACAGGAAGAAACTAGGGGTACCTTAAAATCTTTTGACAGCTCTAGTGAGTGAGTGCCTGATAACTGAGAGAGGTCAGGGGCTGAGAGCCAATGAGACCAAGACTCAGAGAGATCTAATTTAATTCTTTATCATTCAAGTAGAGAGACAGGCATTTTCCAAAGCAAACCTAACCCTCGTGATTATTTCTAGCCAGGGTGAAGCTAAGGAAGGCAGCAGTAGGTGGTAGGATCAGCACCTTGGTTCTAGGCATCACGCCAGTCATTTTATCTCCATCATCATCCTTGTGAAGAAACGGAAGCCTGGAGAGGTGAAATAATGAAGGCAGTCCGGCCACAAATCTTCCTTCTGGATCCTGCTCTTCAGGGCATGCATCTCCCAAGCTGAAGGTTAAAGTGGGGGTCATTCACCAACAAATGTGGGGGGCCGCTTCTCCCTGAAGGCTGCCATGCCCTCTAGCCGGTCCCGGGTTGGAATGTTCTACAACAAGGTACAAAATATTAGTTTTGGGGGAGCAGGGCCGGAGGCCCAGAAAGAGTTGCTTAAGCTTGTCCAGCCCATGACAAAGCCAGGGTCCAAGTGTTTCCATTGTCTCTGGACTCTGGTCTTGAGGCATGCAAAGGTGTAAGCCTCCGTGGCTGCTTTGTCTCCTGGGGAAGACAGGCCAGCCTTTGTATCTCTGCGCCCCATCGGCATTAGCCTCCCCTTGCACACTGCTTTCATGCTTTCATGCCTCCAGAGAGCTCACTGCCTTCTGCAGTGTCTGACGTGAGGCTGCTCAGTAGAGAAGAAAAATTCTTTACAGTAAGAAATCTGGCTTTGAATCCAGGTTCACACTAGTTTCTCCAAGTCCCAGCACCCCTTAGGAGTATTTTGGGTATCTGTTAACCTGGAGATTAGCATTTTTTACTCACCCATGAGTAAGAGATTTAAGAGGTCAGTCCCAAGTGTACACCCTTACATTGAACACAGCTTGCAGGCTACAACCAAGCCCTTGACCTCCCAACTCCAGCCTGGCCTTTACAGTGGCAACTGATACAGAGGCAAAAGAAGTGCTTCTTCCTCTTAAGGACCTGTGTTCTGTGATTCTCGGCATTAAGTGGGCAGGATGTACCCCAATACATTAGATGGTTGAGGGAAAAGTCCCAGAGAGAAGCACTGTGGCTCTCCTCAAGCCACTCCAGGTGACTTATGCGGGAGGATGGATGCGGTCAGACTGTTGAGAGGAACCTTCTAAATTGGTCATGTATTATACAAAGTCCCTCCAGCCTGGCCCAGCCTATGTTAACAAGCAGGCATGGGCTACATACCTGGGCATAGCACATCCCTTCAATGGCCATCCCAGATGCAATGTCCACCTGCAAGAAAGAAGTGCTCCCTGGATTGGTCTGACCTTGTCCATCTTCACCCACACTGGAAGCCAGCCCACCCTGTTACCTACAGACATCTATGTGAGCAGAGATAGCTATGAGAAGGAATTCCCTTCCTAGAGAAGGAACACCATGACTGTGACAAAACAGTGCTGGGAGAAACCAGACAGACGGAGACGTTTTGCCAGAGGAGTTCAGTGTTCCTCCTTCCCATCTGGCTGCCTCACCATGCTTCCTGTCACCCCTGTTAATTCCTGGACCTTTATGACCTCGCCCCTGGCAATTGCTCCATCCTCTAGGGCTCACTGACTGGCACTTAAGCCTCGTTCTAAGAGAAGTACCGTGTGCGTGAACTTAATTTTCACAGCAAGGGTTAGTGTCCCTATTCTACAGCTGAGAAACCTGAGGCATAGAAAGGTGAAATAGTTTGTTGAAGTTCACAACAGTATGTGGAAGAGCAGGTCTTTGAACCCAGACAGCCCAGTGCCAGTGCTTCGAACTTGCACACAGTCCTCTTCCCTCACTCTCATCTGGTCGAGCTGCTTGCTTATCCTCCTCTGTGCCTTTGCTCATACTTTTCCTCTGGAATTCTTATCCTTCCCACAGTCCAACTGTAGAAAACATTCTTTAACCCAGCACTGCCCAGTATGGTAGCCACTAGCCACATGTGGCTGTCAAGCACTTGAACGGTGATTAGTGGGAAGGAGAAATTGAGCATTTTACTTTTAATTTAAAAGCCACACGTGGCTATCATAATGGACCACAAAGCTCTAACCTCTCTGGGGGTGTCAGCATGGTGCCATTATCCTAGATTTGTGTCTCTAGCTGCCCCCTCCCATCTTGGGGGCAGTGACCATGTTTAACTCATCTATCTGTATCCCAATTGCCAGCTTTGGTCTGGATTCAGTATGTGATGAGTGAATGGATGGGTGAGTTGAGGTGGGCAGATGGATCAGCCACACCCAAGGCATCACCCCAAGCCCTGCCCTGAGGCCACATTACTGACTGCCAGCACAAACCTTGCCGCATGGACTGGGAGCCACACGGACCCGGGTTCTTCCTACTCACTTCCTCTGAGACCTTGGGCAACTCATTTACCCCTTCTGAACCTCAATCTCCTCCTCTCTCCAAGGGAGAAAGATGAGGATAGAATGTAAACAATAATATCATCTGGCCAAACTTCCAGTTTGCAGATGGTTAAACTGGGGTAGAGAGCGAGGTCAAAGTCTGTTAGAAGAGTCCACTTCCTGAGTTCTTTCCAGCTGTGCTGTCAGTC
This sequence comes from Theropithecus gelada, assembly GCF_003255815.1. NCBI lineage: Eukaryota > Metazoa > Chordata > Mammalia > Primates > Cercopithecidae > Theropithecus > Theropithecus gelada. The sequence continues at coordinate 80,813,337 of NC_037668.1, forward strand.
TGTCTGAGCTCTGAAAGCACTGCGTCCCAGCCATGACCAACTTCAGTGGCCCCAAGTCCCAACCCAAAATGCTCTCACCTCCATTCCTCGGTCAATGGCTACTTTGCCCAGCCGCACAGCAATGGGGGCCTGGGGAGAAGCAAAGTCTTGGTTGAGGAGGGGCTCAAGGCTGATAGTTGCAGGTCTGAGGTGCACAGCTTTGTTTTGAAGGAGGGAGGCAGATGTCTGGGTCTAGTTCCAGCCATTCTACTGACACGTAGTTTCTTTAGCGTTAGTCCTATAACCTGTTAGCTGAGGTTCTTTTTCCATCATGAAATAAGCCAGCCTCTGACCCTGAACACCTGGGTTTCAGGTGTCCTTCCAACATGCACAACATAACTAGTTTATAAAGTGCTTTCCTCCCCACGGACTCATCTAATGGTGCTACCCACACTTCCAGCTGGTGTCATCACTGATCACCCATTTTACAGCTGGGAGATTGCAGTGCAGGGAAGTGAAGCACTTGGCTGTGTTTATCCAATCATTGGTGAGACTTGGATTGGACTCCCAGCCAGCTTTCCCACTTCCTCAACCTCATTTCAGCAAATGCCAGCCTCTGTGGTAAGCAGGTTTTACGCCAGCAGAGTGAAACAAAGTCAGGGTTAGGAGCTTGGGCTTTCCAGTCGACAGGGCTGAGGTGAAATCCTGGTCTGCTGGGCGGTGCAGGGGTGGGGGTGGGTGCATTTTAATACAGCCACAGAGAAGCAACAGTGTCTGCTTTGTCACTGGCCTTGGTTCCACACCAGCCCTAGCACTCCAGTCTCAGCCCCACTTCCAGGCAAGGAGGAATTACTCCCTACATCATATTATTTGAAGTGTTTAAAACTTGCTCAGGAAAAGTCAATTTTTAAAGTATATTAGCATAAAAACTATAAATGAAAAAGCTAGCTACATAAAAATGAAGAACTTCCAATTGGGAAAAACACCGTGAATAAAAGACAAAAGTAAAAAACTGGGAAAAACGGCTGGGTGCGGTGGCTCACGCCTGTAATCCCAACACTTTCGGAGGCCAAGGCGGGTGGATCACTTGAGGTCAGGAGTTTGAGACCAGCCTGGCCAACATGGCGAAACCCCATGTCTAATAAAAATACAAAAATTAGCTGGGTATAGTGGTGGGCCCCTGTAATCCCAGCTATATGGGAGGCTGAGGCGGGATGCTTAAACCCGCGAGGCAGAGGCTGCAGTGAGCTGAGATCGGGCCACTGCACTTCAGCATGGGTGACAGAGTGAGACTCTGTCTAGAAAAAAAAAAAAAAAACTGGGAAAAAGAATTATAATGCTTATGACAGATGAATGTCCTTGATTTACAAACATGTTAGTATAAAGTAATTTTTAAACCATTTACAAAAGCGTATGTAAAGGTCCTTCACCGGAAAAGAAATATGAACATGAAGGATGTCCAGCAGCTACATGCTTGAACGGCAAAACAGTGAGGTACTGTGCCCTTTCACCTCAGACCAGCAAATACTAAAATAGCAATAGGCCTACTACTGCCGAGACTGGGGAAACCAGTATTTACGTACATTATTGATAGAAAAGTAAAAGAGTATGCCTCAGGAGAGCAATTTGGCAAAAACTGGAAAAATGCTGGTGTGCATGCTCTCTCAGAGCTGTGGCTCCTGTAGGCACTTTTATATTAACTCCACCTGTCTTGTGGTAGCAAAAAGATAGGAACAACAGAAAGGTTTAGTGTTGGGGTACTGGTTAAATGTACCCTAAAAAAGGGTAGGGAAGAATAGTAAACAAAACCTTTGTTTCGTTTTATTTATTTATTTATTTTTTATTATTATTATTTTTTGGAGACGGAGTCTCGCTCTGTCGCCCAGGCTGGAGTGCAGTGGCCGGATCTCAGCTCACTGCAAGCTCCGCCTCCCGGGTTCCCGCCATTCTCCTGCCTCAGCCTCCCGAGTAGCTGGGACTACAGGCGCCCGCCACCTCGCCCGGCTAGTTTTTTGTATTTTTTAGTAGAGACGGGGTTTCACCATGTTAGCCAGGATGGTCTCGATCTCCTGACCTCGTGATCTGCCCGTCTCGGCCTCCCAAAGTGCTGGGATTACAGGCTTGAGCCACCGCGCCCGGCTGTTTCGTTTTATAAATGAAGGTTTATAAATGTTTTGTTATATAAAATGAAGGTTTTGTTTTCTATTCTTCCATGTGTGAATTCTTTACTATGCATATTTAAAATTTGTTAGAACCAGATTAGCCTCGAAAGATATTTCTTGTCCTCTAAGTCATTAAAAGGAATTAATTTAAATATGTAAGCATATGTGCATAATACACGTCCTTCCATATGCAATGGAAATTTCTGGAAGAGTATGGAAGCTTAATAGTGATGATCTGGGGGGAGAGAGGGATTGGGGAATGAAGGGCTGTTTGGGTTGGCTTGTGACTGAAGGGTTACTGGGATATGGGACTTCCACTTTTAAAACTGGGATAGCCACAGGTAAACCAGGACTAGCTGGTCGTCTTGCCTTTGATTTTTACCTTATGCCCTTCTTACTCCTCTGTTCTTTTAGATTTGCTTGCCATATGGATGATTATTTAGGTAACTACCCAATAAAGTAATCTTAGCCAGGTGCTGTGGCTCACGCCTGTAATCACAGGGCTTTGAGAGGCTGAGGCAGAGGATTGCTTGAGACCAGCCTGGGCATCACTGTGAGATCCCATCTCTACAAAAAATAAAAAATTAGCTGGGCGTGGTGACTTGCACCTGTAGTCTCAGCTACTCAGGAGGCTTAGGTGGAAGGATCACTGGAGCCTGGGAGGTCAATGCTCCAGTGAGCTGTGATCATGCCACTGTGCTCCAGCCTGGGCAAAAAAAAAAGTACCCTTTAATTAAAGAAAGTTAAAAATAGTATGTACATATGTTTGTGAGTGAAAACAGCCACATTCTAGCCAAGTCAGTAGCTTGCATCTGTAGTCCCAGCTATTCAGAGGCTGAGGTGGAAGGATGGCTCGAGCCCAGGGCTTCAAGGCTGCAGTGAGCTATGATCGTGCCACTGCACTCCAGCCTGGGCAACAGAGCAAGATCCTGTCTCTAAAAACAAAATTAAAAAACACAGCCGAATCCATTTCTCAAAGTGTAATGTGTATTTACTATTTAAGAAAGAAATCTGATGCAAACTGAGGATATTGACAGTTTTTTTCTGGGCTGAGAGAACTCTGGAACCATTTGCTACCCTATCAGAGTGATTTGTCCACTAGATGGTGGCCATCTACACTATCCCTGGCTCCCACCTATCTGGGAACCTTTATTCTGAGCACCCAGTAACATAGGTGGAAGTTGAAGTTTCGTTTTTCAGGTTGACCCAGAAGGTCTCAACTGTGGGATTACTCACGCCAGGACTTGTTTTTGGTAGACTGGTGTTTTGGTATACAAAGCTACTTTTAAGTACTGAAAATATCAGTAATTATATAGTACCATTATTTCAGTATATTTGGAAATCTGAATTGTTTTGTGATTGTTATTTAGTTATGCAAAAAGACAAACCCTATAGTCTACAGGTCTAGGTGTGAAAGCTGTAATCAGCCACTCCCTTGAGTGACCCAGAGTTCTGTATTAGTTCAGAGACTTTCTAACCAAGTGTAATAGAAACCTGACAGCATTAATATTGTCTAGGCAACAGCATCAGACTCTTCATTTATATATGATGAAACTTAAAAAAAAAAAGATAAATGCTTTCAAAAAGCTATAGTCCCTGACCCCCAAATTAAAGAAGATCTGTTTTAAGAAGTATTAGGATTATTTACATTTAAGAGACAGGAAAGAAAGGATTTTTGTTCAAAATTATACTATTTTATTAACAATCTTGCTCTGTCAATTGGGCTGGAGTGCAGTGGTATGATCTCGGCTCACTGCAACCTTCACCTGCCGGACTCAAGTGATTCTCATGCCTCAGCCTCCTGAGTAGCTGTAATTACAGGCATGAGCCATCTTGCCCAGCTAAATTTTATAATTTTAGTAAAGACGGGGTTTTGCCATGTTGGCCAGGCTGGTCTCAAACTCCTGGCATCAAGTGACCCGCCTGTCTTGACCTCCTAAAGTGCTGGGATTACAGCAATGAGCCACTGTGCCCAGCTTCTTTTCTTTTTTAATACAAGTGAGGTCTCACTATGTTGCCCAGGCTGGTCTAGAACCCCTGGTCTCAAGCAATCCTCCTGCCTCAGCCTCCCAAAGTGCTGGGATTATAGGCTTGAGCCACCATGCCAAGCCAAAATGGTTACTTTTGTATTGTATGATTAATTCAATATACGTCAATATTAAAATGATGTATGGTTAACTTTGTTTTGTGATATGTTTGTAAATGTTTATATTTGAAATGCATTAAATATTTAGTTTCAGTTTTTAAAATTTTGTACATATTTTACTTTTTTTTTTTTTATTTATTCTGAGACAGAGTCTCACTCTGTCGCCCAGGCTAGGGTGCAGTGGCACGATCTCAGCTCACTGTAACCTCCGCCTCCTGAGTTCAAGTGATTCTCCTGTCTCAGCCTCCCAAATAGCTGGGACTACAGGCACATGCCACCATGCCCGGCTAATTTTTGTATTTTTAGTAGAGACGGGGTTTCACCATGTTGGCCAGGCTGGTCTCGAACTCCTGACCTCAGGTGATCCACCTGCCTCAGCCTCCCAAAGTGTTGGGATTACAGGGTGAGCTACCACACCTAGCTTACTCTCTTAAACTACCTTTTTTATATTGCATTCTGTATTGTGCAAAATAAATGCCAAAATACCAGTGTTGTTTTTTTTCTAATACTGCAATCACTCTTTGTGATCTTGATGAGCAAGTCACTGAACTTTTATGGGTTTTCTCACAAATAAAATGGGGATAATCAACTCAACTGGATTGTTCTAAGAGTTGAGACACTGTATTAAGGCACCTAGCATTGTAGGCTAAGACAAATTTATTATAAATTAGTCTAACCTAGCTCCATTTCAGCCACTTTTAACCTTTTTTTTTTTTTTGAGGCGGAGTCTCACTCTGTCGCCCAGGCTGGAGTGCAGTGGTGCGATCTCGGCTCACTGCAAGCTCCGCCTCCCGGGTTCCCGCCATTCTCCTGCCTCAGCCTCCCGAGTAGCTGGGACTACAGGCGCCGCCACCACGCCCGGCTAGTTTTTTGTATTTTTAGTAGAGACGGGGTTTCACTGTGTTAGCCAGGATGGTCTCGATTTCCTGACCTCGTGATCTGCCCGTCTGGGCCTCCCAAAGTACTGGGATTACAGGCTTGAGCCACCGCGCCCAGCCACAGCCACTTTTAATCTTTATGGAAATTTGGGATTTCCTCTACTCAATCCCCTCTATCCTGGGTCCCCTTAGAGTTGGGAGAAGCCAGCAGACCCTCACAGGGCCTTGGAGACCCCAGACAGCCAGATCCCAGATATCCCTGCTGAGGGCTTTGGGCCCTCAGCTGGTAGGGTTGTGCCTGGGCAGAGCCTAACCTGCTCCCTAGTGAGCATGGTACCTTTTTGGGGTACCATGCTGAGAGGTTATTATTTGAGGATTTTTAAATTTTTTTCTTTTATTTCAATAGATTTTAGGGAACAGGTGGCTTTTGGTTACATGGATAAGTTCTTTAGTGGTATTTCTAAGATTTTGGTACACTGTACCCAATGTGTAGTCTTTTATCCCTCACCCCTTCCCATGCTATTTGAGGATTTCTTTAATGAAGGTGTTTTTTTGGTTGTTTTTTTGCTTTTTGTTTGTTTTTAGCAATGGGATTTCACTTTGTTGGCCAGGCTGGAAGTGCAGTGGTATGACCAGCTTACACAGAGCTGCAGTAGCAGCTTTAAATTCATGGGTTCAAGCAATGCTTTTTCCCAAATAACTGGTATTACAGGCTCAAACTACCACATCTGGCTAAAAAATGAATCCTGGCCAGGCACGGTGGTTCATGCTTGTAATTCTAACACTTTGGGGGGCTGAGGCGGGAGGATCACTTGAGTCCAGGAGTTTAAAACTGCAGTGAGCCATGATTGCACCTCTGCACTCCAGCCTCGATGACAGAGTGAGACCCTGTCTCTTCAAAAAAAAAAAAAAAGCTTAATACATGTCCTGCATGTTGTATTTCAAGAATATCTCCAGCAGGCAGTATGGTAGGAAATATGGGTTGGAAGTTCTGCATCCATTTTAGAATCTTGCTTTTCAGTCTTTGGGGTTTAAGGCTGTGCTATACAGTATAGTAGCCACAAGCCAAATGTGGCTAGTGTGAATGAGGAACTACACTCATTTTCTCTAATTTAAATCATTTGACTAGTGGCTCCCATACTGGATAAGCACAAGTATAGACCATTTATCTCATCTCAGAATGGTCTACTGGACAGTGTTACATTCGGACGGCTTTCAAGCCCATTTGGTTCCAGTCCTTTGGAATTCCATTTACATTACATTTTAATTCAGAATTAAAATTTGACTTGTGTTTACTGGATCGTTAAACTCTGAAGAAGGCTAATCATATGTCTCTGGGTGAATGGAAGTGCAGCCCAAGGGGCACCCTGCCCGACACTTGCCTCCCCCATGACTCCGGCCCTCCCTGCGGTGCTGAGCTGTCACCACACCTGGGGCAGGATCTCCTGGGCCAGTGCTCGTGCCCGGTGGTAGGCGGCGTCACCCTCCTCGTTCTGGGCCACAGCGTGATTCACCAGCCCCAGTGCGTGGGCCTCTGTTCCACTAAGTCGTCGGCCCGTGAAGATGAGCTCCTTCGCCAGGGCCACCCCCAGACAGCGTGGCAGCCTCTGAGTCCCTCCTGCCAGGATGGAGGGGGCAGGGTGTGAATCAGCATGGGAAGTGGGAACCCAGAGAAGGCCCAGGCTGGGACTCAGCCAAGACTTCTCAGAGGAGCAGAGTTCAGATAGGAGGGCAGAGCCCGGAACAGAGGGCAAAAAAGGAAAGCAGCGAAGGACCCTGATGGGGTGGATTTGGGCAGGTGCTGTAGTTCCAATTACCTGCCCCCGGGAGGAGCCCTCGTGTGGTCTCAATCAGTCCCATGATGGCCGAGGAAGCTGCTCAGATAGAACAGAGTGAGGCCTCCCTCCCCCATCCGGTCCCTCAGTGCTAATCCCTGGGACCGCACCTGCCTCTGCTCTCTACTCGCCCCTCTAGCCACTTCCCCCATGGTCTGGCCACAGCCAGGACTCTCCAGACTATGCCTTTGGAAGAGCCCTAGCCCAGAAGTCAGGAGCCCAGGCCCTTATCTCACCACACCCCTTTGGTGGAGTTGTATCACCAGCAAGTCTCTCACCCTTCCCAAGCTTCAAAGGTGGAAGAAAGATGGCTGGCCCTCTTCTGTCTGCTTCAGAGAGCTGCTAAAGATCACGCAAGGTACGACGCTGGGAGCAGAGAGTTCCCAGGAGTGCCCCATACCGATTTGTGGATTACTATTAATAGGTTCTCTGGCTTAGCCCTGGCCTGACCTAGAGTGTCAGTGACTCCTGCTCCTGCTACGGTTGTCTCTCCCAGCTTTGTCACAGCCTGAAATTGCCCTGACTGTTCCAGTCTGTGTCCTCCTGAGTTTTTGCTTCCTTCCTTCAAGAAACTTGCCTTGACTGACGCACGCCCCCAGGTCTGTCTCCTTTTCTGAATTCCCTCAGCATGGGCCATGTGAACGTGGGCAGAAGGGAGTGGGTTTTACATGGACTCCCTCGTAGTCTTCCCCAAACCATGTGAGTCAATCGCCTGAACATGGGCATGTGAGAAGCAGAGTTGGGGCTAGACCAGCCTGGTATTTTGGTGCCTGGACACCTGGTCAGTTCCTTCTCTTTGATCTGCATTGTGTAGACAGAAGCAACTTTCATGCCTGGAGTTACACATTTTTACATGTCTCCTGGGGTGGCAGGAGAGAGCAGGTGGGGGGAGAAGAGAGGACATTCAGACTTTGCCTAACTGCATCCAAGAAGGCTGCTCCTAATCACCAGGTCAGTCACCTGAAAAAATGATCCAGTTATCTTCTTTGTCCCCTCCCACTCTTCAAACAAAGCTCAATTGCTCCGAACAAGTAATGCAAATTTGGCTGGTGCCAGTATTCCTGCCCAGGCACCTTTGTGATGAACTCAGCCATTGACAAACTATCCCTGGGGCTCACCTGTTTCTGAAACATGGCAGATAAGTCTGACTTGGACAGAATGGGAGGATTGGACATTGCTCTTTGACCTCCTTGGCTCCTAAGAGCAATTGCTCTGAGGTTGGTCAAATATTCCCAAAATGAAGGAAACAGGTTCTGACAGGTCACAGATACTACAGCAGTTAGTGGCTGTACCAGGAGGGGAAGCAGCTTCTGCCTGAGCACCCTCTGTGCCCTGCCTTGCCTTAGTTTTGCTTTTGGTTTGAAGCCAAGAACAGTGGCTGACTGCAGAGTGCCCAGACTCACCCTGTTGCACTCACCCCCAACTCCCTAGCCCCACCCTCTGCCCCCAGTCCTGGCCCAGTACCTGCCACTCGGAGGTCACAGGCCAGGGCAAGCTCCAGGCCTCCGCCCAAGGCAAACCCATCCATAGCTGCAATGGTGGGTGCAGGGAAGGCTGCTGTGGAGAGGAAGAAGGGCTCAGCCTGCGAGGCACTGGTGGGACCAGGACAGAGACTCAAGGCTGGGGAAGGGAAAGCTGGTTGGGACAGAGGCCTCAGTGGACCCAGGTCTAGGGACATTACATGGAGCCTCAGCCAGATTATCTTATTATTTATTTGTTTAATTTTTTTTTTGGTACGGAGTCTTGCTCTGTCACCTAGGCTGGAGTGCAGTAGCGCGATCTTGGCTCACTGCAACCTCTGCCTCCCAGGTTCAAGCGATTCTCCTGCCTCAGTCTCCTGAGTAGCTGGGATTACAGAGGTGCGCCACCACACCCGGCTAATTTTGTTTGTTTGTTTGTTTTTAGTAGAGACAGGGTTTCATCATGTTGGCCAGGCTGGTCTTGAACTCCTGACCTCGTGATCCGCCAGCCTCGGCCTCCCAAAGTGCTGGGATTACAGGCGTGAGCCACTGTGCCTGGCCTCTTTTTTTTTTTGAGATGGAGTCTTGCTGTTGTCGCCCAGGCTGGAGTGCAGTGGCACAATCTCAGCTCACTGCGACCTCTGCTTCCCGCAGCCAGGTTATCTTAGAAGCCAATTTTCCCTTTAGGGAAAGTTATGGAATCAGCCAGGGAACAGGAATGGGAGGATGGGCTGGATGATGCCTGTGTAGGCCTAATCTGCTGGCCTCCCTGGCACCTGCCTTTCTGTGTGCCAAGCCCTGTGCTGGGTGCTAGGAACTGGGAACACAGAATGAATCAGACATAGCCCTTGTTCCCATGGGGCTCAGTCTCATGGGGAAGACGAAGTGTATCAGGCATTAGTGACCCAGGATCATCAGTGCTCCAATAAAAGGAAGCTCGGAGGGTGGGTTGGGAAGGCTTCCTGGAGGAGGAGATACTCGGGGGCTTGAAGGATGAGTAAAAGTTCAATTAACCAAGAAGGGGTATCCCAGGCAAAGGGAACAGCAGTTGTCAAAGCCTGAAAGCATGCTTGGGGAAACTGACTTGCTTTGGAATGGCCAGGCTTGAACCCTGAGGGTAGACGCAAAAGCTGAAGAGCCAGAGCTCCTTCTCTGGGAGAATTGCCCTCTGTCATCCTCCCCCAACCCCCTGGGAGAGGCATCTGTCTTCCCACAGAACTCCCAACAGAAAGAAGACTCTCCTTAGATGCTGGTGGGGTGGCGGGGCTGTCATCGGCAGGGACCCCAAACCCCCTCCACCCCACACCCAGATCCTCACCGATGTCATTCATCAGGCCTCGGAGTCGCTGGACAAACACCCCCACCTCTGCTTCACTCATCTGTTCCCGCTCCTTCAGGTCTGCACCTGCAGATGGCAAGGGGTTGGTACCAGCCCTCAGGAAAATGGCACTTTACGGAATCCCAGGCAGTTAAAGGATCCAGCAAAGAAGACCTGAGGACAGGCAGCCAGCGAGGAAGGAGAAACACCAGGAACCCGGGCAAGGAAGTCAAGGGAAAAGAGCAGCATCAAACGAGGGTGTGACAGCAGAAAGGTGAACTGGACTCCATCAAAACAGAAACCTTCTGTGCATCAGAGGACACTATCAACAGAATACAAAGACAACCCACAGAAATGGCTGGGTGCAATGGCTCATGCTTGCAATCTTAGCACTTTGGGAGGCCAAGGCAGGTACATCACCTGAGGTCAGTAGTTCAAGACCAACATGGTGAAACCCTGTCTCCACTAAAAATACAAAAATCAGCCGGGCATGGTGGCAGACACCTATAATCCCAGCTACTCAGGTGGCAGTCAGGAGAATCACTTGAACCCAGGAGGTGAAGGCTGCAGTGAGCCAAGATCGCGCGCGCCAACTGCACTCCAGCCTGGGTGACCAGAGAGACTCCGTCTCAAAAAATAAAAAAGAAAAGACAACACAGAATGGAAGAAAATATGTGTAAATCATATATCTGATAAAGGATTAATATCTAGGATATATAAAGAACACCTCCAACTCAACAACAAAACAATCCAATTCAAAAATGGGCAAAGGGCCAGGCACAGTGGCTCACACCTGTAATCCCAGCACTTTGGGAGGCCGAGGTGGGCACATCACCTGAGATCATGAGTTCGAGACCAGCCTGGCCAACATGGTGAAACTGTGTCTACTAAAAATACAAAAATTAGCCAGGTGTGGTGGTGGGCACCTGTAATCCCAGCTACTAGGGAGGCTGAGGCTGAGGCAGGAGAATCGCGTGAGCCCGGGAGGCGGAGGTTGCAGTTGAGCCAAGATCATGCCACTGCGCTCCAGCCTGGGCAACAGTCAAAAAAAAAAAAAAGGAAAAAGGACTTGAATAGACATTTCTCCAGAGGAGATATACAGATGGTCAATAAGCACTTGAAAAGTTGCTCAATATCATCGTCATTAGAAAAATGCAAACCAAAACCACAATGAGATATTACCTCACATCTATTAGAATGGCTTTCAAAACAAACAAAAAGTTGGCATGGATGTGGAGACATGGAACCCTGGTGCATTGCTGGTGGGTTCCAAAAAGTTAAACAGAATTACCACACAATTCTAGTCCTAAGTATATACCCAAAAGAGTTGAAAGCAAGGACTCAAACAGATACAGTCTCTCCTTATCTGTAGGGGACTGGTTCCGGGACTCCCTCAGATACCAAAATCCACAGATGCTTAAGCCCCGTGTATAAAATATTGTAGTATTTGCAATATGACCTATGCTCATGTATCCTCCTGTATACTCTAAGCCAGGGGTGTTCAATCTTTTGGCTTTCCTAGGCCACATTGCAAGAATTGTCTTGGGCTACACATAAAATACACTAACGATAACTGATGAGCTAAAAAAAAAAAAACCACCAAAAAAACTCATGTCTTAAGAAAGTTTACAAATTTTTTTTTTTTTTTTTTTTGAGAAGGAGTCTCGCTTTGTCACCCAGGCTGGAGTGCAGTGGCGCGATCTCGGCTCACTGCAAGCTCTGCCTCCCGGGTTCACGCCATTCTCCTGCCTCAGCCTCCTGAGTAGCTGGGATTACAGGCGCGCACCACCATGCCCGGCTAATTTTTTGTATTTTTAGTAGAGATGGGGTTTCACTGTGTTAGCCAGGATGGTCTCGATCTCCTGACCTCGTGATCCGCCTGCCTCAGCCTCCCAAAGTGCTGGGATTACAGGCTTGAGCCACCGTGCCCGGCGAAAGTTTACAAATTTGTGTTGGGCCACATTAAAGGCCGTCTTGGGCCACATGTGGCCCAGAGGCCAAGGGTTGGACAAGCTTGCTCTAAATCATCTCTAGATTACTTTTAATACCTAATACAATGTAAATACTATGTAAACTGTTGTACTGTGTTGTTTTTATCTGTATTATTTTTTATTGTTGCATTGTTATTTTTGTTATTAACATCTTCAATCTGAGGTTGGCTGAGTCTATGGGTGCGGAACCCGCAGATGCAGAGGGCTGACGGTACTTGTACACCAATGTTCTTGGGGACATTCTTTGTAGTGGCCAAAGGTGAAAACAACCCAAGTATCTATCAACAGATGATTGGGTAAACAAAATGTGATATATACACAATAGAATGCTACTCATTACAATAGAATGTTACTCCGTAAAAAGGAATGGAGTTCTGACATTTGCCATAACTTGGAGGAACCTTGAGGACATGTTAAGTAAAATAAGCCAGACACCAAAAAACAAATACGATATGATTCTACTGGTATGAGGTATTTAGAATAGATAAATTCATAAAGACTAAGTCCCACAGAGGTTACCTGGGCTGGAGGGGAAGGGGGAAGGAGTCACTGTCTGAACAGGCTGAGTTTGTTTGGTATGATAAAGAACTTCTGGGAGTGGATAGCGGTGACATTGCACAATATTGTGAATGTACTTAATGCCACTCTGAATTGTACACTTAAAAACAGTTAAAATGGTCAATTTTGTGTTATTTATATTTCACCACAATTTCTTACAGAAGCGGGCACAGGACGCAGCGGCATGCAGGTGGGCAAGCGCCTTGGCAGGAAGAGTGACCGTGGTGAGGTGCTCCAAGGCCAGATGCAGGGGTGAGCAGGAGTAGGGGGTAAATAGACTCTTCCAGTCCTAGGCTACAGGAAGTCAGAGCTGGGAGAGCCTTTGGAAGTCTTTGATCAGTTCCAGCCCTTCTGTGAGAGATGGGGAAACTGAGGCTCAGAGAGGGGCAGGAACTAGCCCAGGAATTCTAGAGCTAGTTGAGGCAGACCTGACCCTCATGCAGCCCCTTCCTTCTCTGTGCTTAGCTGGGAGAGTGACGAGCGAAGCTAATGGGGGAGAGCAGGTGTGACGTGACCTTCACAGAGGTCAGAGATGGAGCCAAAGGAAGAGGCCAGGGTAGGGTAAAGACCTCAGGCAGAGCAACTGGGTCAAGCCGACTGGTCTGTGCACTTGTCAGCACAGACCCCAGGCTGGGCACCCTGACCCTGACAGCTCAGACCTAAGGGCTGAGCCACCTCCCCTTGAAATCTCCTGAGCATCATGCTACCCCTTTCCCATCCCTCCACAGTCCCCTCCTGATCCACAGTGGCCCCTGTCGGCCCCTCCCCAGCCACCCTCCAGAGTTTGTTCTCAGCTCAGCTCTACTGGCAGCTGACTTGCTTCTTGTGGGCCTGGTGTGCATTTTTCCTCCAATCTCTAAAATGGAAGTTCATGGTGCTCGCCCAGTTGTGAAGACCAAATGACACAGGGACAGTGGAAGGCTTTGGGGACAGCGAATAAGATCCTATTGGTAGGCAAAGGGGCATAGAGTTCCATCTTGGCCACTGACCATCTTTGGGCTCCATTTTCTCTCTCTCTTTTTTTTCCCCCAGGCTGGAGTGCAGTGGTGTGATCTCGGCTCACTGCAACCTCTGCCTCCCAGGTTCAAGTGATTCTCCTGCCTCAGACTCCTGAGTAGCTGGGACTACAGGTGCCTGCCACCATACCCAGCTAATTTTTGTATTTTTTAGTAGAGAAGGGGTTTCACCATGTTGGCCAGGCTGGTCTCTAACTCGGGCCTCAAGTGATCCACCCGCCTCAGCCTCCCACAGTGCTGGGATTACAGACGTGAGCCACTGCAGCCGTCTTGGACTCCATTTTCTTATTTCCCCCGTGAAGAGTCAGAACAAAGCATGGCATAGCCGAAATAACTAGGATCTAAGGGTTAGAGGGGCCAAGTTCCAACTAAAGTCTATCCTACCTCTTACTAGCTATGTGATCCTAGGCAAGGGAATTTTCCTCCCCGAGTCTGCATTCACATCTGTCAAGGAAACAATGAGTCCCATACTGGAGCTGATCTAAGGCTTCCCCCAACCCCTGGAGGCTGGTGGGCACCGCGCGGAGCCCGGATGGGGGCAGGAGAGAGAACCTACCCGCACAGAACACACCCTTCACTCCACTTCTGAAGAGCAGGACACGCACTTGCCGGTCCTCCCGCAGCTGGGCCAGAGTTTCCAGCAGCTACAGAGGACACCCAGTTAGATCCTCCCAGCCCATCCCCAGCCCATCCCCAGCCCACCCTGGCGCCCACCCTTTCTTACCTCACTGACGAAGACGTTCCCCAAGGCATTGCGGGCACGAGGTCTGTTCATCAGAATCTCAGTGATCCCTGTAAGAAGTCAGGGCAGCCATGGGCAAGTAGCTGGCTCTGCCTAATCCTGGGCTGTGGGCTGGGGACTGGAGGCAGGAGGCCTGGGCTCTGGGCAGCCTCTGCCCTAGATGACCAGAGTGACTTGGCACAAGTCACACTCAGGCAGGCCTCAATTTTCCCAACCATAAAATGGAGGGAAAACCCCTTGCTCTTTCTGCCTCAGAGAGAAAGTGGAAGGGCTTGTAAACCGTGGAGCAAAATGGGGAGGGGAAGAATGACCACCACAGTAGCCCTCGCCTGCTTCTGCCGTTGTTAGACAGACACACACACAAGCATACCTGCACCCATGCACCTTCTTTAATTTTACAACTCACTCCCTCCATATTAATCTTTTCTTTTTTCTTTTTTTGGGGGGAGAGTTTTTCGTTTTTTCTTTTTAGACTGGGTCTCAACTCTGTCACCCAGGCTGGAGTACGGTGGTGTTAACATGGCTCACTGCAGCCTCGACCTCCTGGGCTCAAGCAATTCTCTTCCCTCAATCCCTGAAATAGCTGGGACTATAAGCATGCGCCACTACCCCTGGCTAATTTTTGTGTTTTTTTTTTGTAGAGACGAGGTTTCACCATCTCGCCCAGCCTGGTCTCAAACTCTTGAGCTCAAGTAATCTGCCTGCCTCGGCCTCCCAAAGTGCTGGGATTACAGGTGTGAGCTACCACGCGGCCTTAATCTTTTCTTCACAGCAGACTTCTTCCTCTAGATTGTGAGGAGTTATAAGGCCAATACTCTTAAAACCACCACCCAAATCAAGAAACAGAACTGTGCCGGCCACCTCAGGAACCTCACCACACACCCTGATTCAATCATAGCTCCCCCCTGAATAAGTAACTCTTTGACTTACAGTAATCACCTCTGTATATTTCTTTATAATTTTTTTTTTGAGACAGAGTTTCGCTCTTGTTGCCCTGGCTCACCACAACCTCCGCCTCCTGGGTTCAAGTGATTCTCCTGCCTCAGCCTCCCGAGTAGCTGGGATTACAGGCATGTGCCACCACGCCCGACTAATTTTGTATTTTTAGTAGAGACGGGGTTTCTCCATGTTGGTCAGGCTGGTCTCGAACTCCTGACCTCAGGTGATTCACCCACCTCGGTCTCCCAAAGTGCTGGGATTACAGGCGTGAGCCACCAGGCTTGGCCATTTCTTTATAATTTTATCACCCAGGTGTGCATCCTTAGGTATCATAGTTTAGATTTGCTAATTTCTAAAACTGCCATGTGTCTTTTAAGTCCTGTTACAATCCTGACGTGCTCCCCACGACCCTGTCTTTCCCTCAGAGATTATCTGTGGAGGAGCCTGGTGCATTTCACCTATAGGGTTTCTCAAAGCCTGGGTTTTGCTAACCGCACAGTCATGGGGACAGATCAATATGATCCTCTGTCATAAGAAGTTAGCAACTAAATACAGAGGCTTGGTGTTCTGTCCTGTTTGACAAGACAGTAACCCTGGCCCCACCTGTGTAATGTACTTTCACCAGCAACAGCCAAGCTTCTTGGTAGTTTTCTATACTCATTTAGTCACTTTCTTACCTTCCATTCACTCAAACCTTCTCCAACCTAGGTTGCAGCACCATCACTCAGCAGACATTATTCTCATTAAAGTGATGAATATAGCCACATCACTAACCAAGGGACACATTTCTCTCCTTGCCTCAACCTCGCGGTGGCAAAAACCTCTGCTGACAGTAACACACTCCGCTTGATCATTTTCTGCTTTGGCTTCTTAGAATAATATTTATTTATAAATAGATTATTTTCTTAGAGCAGTTTTAGGGTCACAGCAAAATGGAGTGGAAAATACAGTTCAATACAGTGCACATATATACTCCCTGTCCCTACACAGGCACAGCCCCTTCCGCAATCCCCATCTCCGACCAGAGGCACATGTGTTGCAACTGACGAACCTACATGGATGCACTGTCACCACCTGGGGGCCCTAGTGTACACTGGGGTTCGCTCTTGGCGGTGTACACTCTGTGGGTTTGGACAGATGCATAATGACACATACCCGCCTTGGCTTTGGCAGGCCCCCATTTTCCTTCCTTCTACCTTTCAGGTGATGCCTCTGCACTCCTTCACTGCTTGTCTTCTGCCTAATTATTTTAATTGCCTAAGTTTCTTAAGGCCAATCAGATTCTCTTCATTTGCTCATTTGTACATTTATATATTTGCCATGTACTGGCCTCTACTGGACACCATGATTCCAGAGACCAGGACAGACTCAGGGCCTGTCCTTATGGAACCTACAGCCTGATGGGGAGACAGACATTAAACAATTACTATTTGTGAGGAGAACTTGGAGAAAAAGGACAAACAAGTAAGGGGCATCCAGTGGGCAGAGGGGAGCCCTAGTATAGAAGGTCAGCAATGAGTTCTCAGAGGACAAAATGGCCTTTAAGCTGAGAGCTGACAGGAGAGTAGGAAGTGGCCAGGCAAAAGATGTAAGAGTGCATGTGTGCATGTAAGTGTGCATGCATGGGTGCATATGTGAGTGTGTGCACGAGTGCCTGTGTGTGTGCATGCATATTGGCAAGGTGCAGGGAAGGGGGCAGTCCAGGAGAGGAGCCTGTTGCAGGCAGAGGGAGCGGCAGAGAAGAGGGCCCAGGTGTGGGACTGCAGGGTGCCTTCCAGAACTGGAGGAGTTCAGGCGGAGAGAGAGCAGGATAAGCTGAGGCAGGAGAGGCAGGAGGGACCTCCCTTCCACAGCTCACACACGCCTGCCTCCTGTACATCCAGGGCTCCCATGTGTGCCCAGGAGCCCAGAGCTCTCCTCTGCACCCTAGGCCTGAATAGCCAAATGCCTACTTGATATCTCAACTGATATGTCCTGCTCCATTGGTGAGCCAATGACCTTGCTATCAACCCAGAAGTTGATCCTGTCACCTTGCTCTTCCCTCACCTACAAAATGCACTCAGTCACTGAGGCCTGCTAATCCAACCTCTTGAAGAGATCTCAGGCCTCTCGGCTCACACCGCTTCTCACAGCCACTAACCTGGCACAGGCTCTTTCCTGCATCCCTCGGATCACCCACCTGACCCTCGAGTCCTCAGTCTTGCTGCCTCCCAAAACACACATTCGTTCCCACACTTGGGTCACAGTCATCTTTCTTACCCCAATCTGACCACGTCCCTCCCCTTTCCCCTTCTTTTCCTCAAAATAAAGTTCAACTTCTTAATATCGACCACAAGGCCCCCACAGTCTGGCTCTTGCACCCACTCTGGCCCCAATCCTTTGGCCTTCAAAGACCCCTTATTATTATCTCCCAGGGTCCTCGGCTTTGTCTGTGAACAAGCAGTGTTTATGAAGTAGGCATTCTCAGTGGAAGCTGATCGGAGACACAGAAGGGCCAGTGAAAGCTTCAGGGCTGTCGAGGGACAGGGTTTTCAGCCAGGAATTACAGAACTATGGCTAGGGGCAGAACTGTAACATTCAGGCAAACTGGACTTCCTTAGCCTCCCCAGAAACCTGCAAAGAGCTCTTAGAGCCCAGCAGGTCTGGAGGCTCCAGAGAGGTGTGCAGATGGCATCCGGTCACTTCCAGCTCCAGGGCTCCAGGAGAGAAAAATGGGGCAACTCTGGAGAAGAGACTGCAGTGGATACAGAGATGCCAGATCTGGAGGAGTCAAGGACCCTGACCCCCACAAACTTCAGAACAGTCTGGATCCAAGATCCCCAGAGTGGCCCTCGTGTTTACATCCCAAATAATCCCCTCCCTTGCATGTAGGTGGGACCTGTGAATTGCTTCTAAGCAATAGTATACAGCAAAGGTTATACAAGGTCACTCCCGAGATTAGGTTAAGTTATCTGGCAAAGGTGAGGTGACTTCAGTAATTCGGTTATAGTATATAAAAGGCTCTGTCTTATTAGAGAAACTCATGGGCCTAAGGAGAGTGTCAAGTAGCAAAGGACTGCGGGCAACCTCTAGGAGCTGAGGGTGGCCCCCGGCCAACAATCAGCAAGAAAATAGGACTTCAGTCCAACAACCCCAGGAGGTGAATTCAGGTCTCAGCAACCTGAGGACCTTGGAAGCAGATCTTTCCCATCAAGCCTGGCCAACTCCCGACTGCAGCCCCGCCTGGCAAGACCTGAAGCAGAGAACTCTGCTAAGTTGTGCCTGGACTTCTGACATACAGAAACTACAAAATGCTAAGTGTGTGTGTGACTTTGAGCAACAAAGTTTGTGATCATTTGTTAGGTAGTAATAGAAAGCTGATAAAGGCGTGGTGTCCTGGGACTGGCAGATACTCCTCTCTCTGCTTTCCTGTTCTTTCCTTCCATTCTCTCTGGCTGACTCTTATCTTTCAGCTTCATCTCCTGTCTCCACCTACATCTCCCTCTCGCAATACTGACTGCCAAATCTTACAGCCCTCAGCTCAAGCCACAAGTCAGCCACACCCCCGCCCCATGGCCTTGGGCAAACCACTTCACCCTTCTGGACTTCAATTTCCTGATCTGTAAGAGAAATAATAGGCCGGGCGCGGTGGCTCACGCCTGTAATCCCAGCACTTTGGGAGGCCGAGGCGGGCGGATCACAAGGTCAGGAGATCGAGACCACAGTGAAACCCTGTCTCTACTAAAAATACAAAAAATTAGCCGGGCGCGGTGGCGGGCGCCTGTAGTCCCAGCTACTCAGGAGGCTGAGGCAGGAGAATGGCGTGAACCCAGGAGGCGGAGCTTGCAGTGAGCCGAGATCGCGCCACTGCACTCCAGTCTGGGCGACAGCGTGAGACTCTGTCTCAAAAAAAAAAAAAAAAAAAGAGAAATAATAAAAAGGTTATTGTTAGGATTAAAAGAGATAATGCACATAAGTATCTAGCCAGAGTTTGTGTAAAACGCCCAGATACTAGGGCAAGTCTCAGACCTAATACAGTGTCTGAACTTTAAGCTGGGAGCCCCCCAGGAGCCAGGCAGGGTGTCTTTGGCTGCCAACATTCAATTGTGCAACATTCAATTTGCACTACCACATGCCAGGTCCTGGAGAAATAGAGAGGAATCAGCCAAGGTCCTGTGTTCTTAGCCTAGCCCCGATGCTGGGAACATTGCCCTTCTGGCCCCAGTAGCGGGGATGGGGCTAT
Source organism: Theropithecus gelada (assembly GCF_003255815.1). NCBI lineage: Eukaryota > Metazoa > Chordata > Mammalia > Primates > Cercopithecidae > Theropithecus > Theropithecus gelada. The sequence goes on from NC_037668.1 coordinate 80,832,583, forward strand.
GCTGCACCCTTCCCACTCTTAACTGAACCTACCATAACACTGAGCGGCTGACCTAGGATCACTTCTGTCCAGATGGCTTGGGTCACAGGCTAGGTGGTGTGGGTAGGAGTCAACAGAAACCACTGGAAGGGTTGGGCGCGGTGGCTCACACTTGTAATCCCAGCACTTTGGGAGGCTGAGGAGGGTGGATCACCTGAGGTCAGGAGTTTAAGACCAGTCTGACAAACATGGTGAAACCCCATCTTTGCTAAAAAGACAAAAATTAGCCAGGCATGGTGGCACATCCCTATAATCCTAGGTACTTGGGAGGCTGGGGCACGAGAATCGCTTGAACCCAGGAGGCGGAGGCTGCAGTGGGCCGAGATCACGCCACTGCACTCCGGCCTGGGCAACAGAACCAGACCATCTCAAAGAAAAAAAAAAAAAGGAAACCACTGGAGGGTAGTATGGAGAACAAATGGTTTAACAACCAACCCTTTACTATACAGAAGGGGAAACTGACGTCCGGAAACAAAGAGGATTTGCTCAAATAACAGCTGGACCCAGCTGGCAATCCTCACTCTCAAAGAGCCAACAGCCTAGGAGGAAGACAAGTTCAGAAACACGAAGCATAAAAGGACAGTGTCAGGGAGAGGGCAGCAGAGCAGGGAGTTCCAAAAAGATTTCCACAGGCAGAAAAGAAGGGAGAGGAGCCAAGTCAGGGCACAGCTAGAGCAAAACACAGAGGTAACGCACTTTCAAATGAGCCCATGGGTAGAGGAGGGAGGATGGAAAGGTCAGCTTGTGGTGGAGAAACCTTGAGTGCCCAGCCAAGGAGTTGAAGGAGAGCCATTAATTACAGTCATGCACAGCATATTTTAGTTGGTCAGCTACAGACCATGTATAAGACATGTAAGTCCCATCAGATTATAACGGAGCTGAAAAATTCCTATTGCCTGGTGCCACTGTAGCATCATAGCGCAATGCAACACGCAAATGCTGGTGGTGAGGCTGATGTAAACTAGCCTGCGTTACCAGTTGTACAAAAGCACAGCACATACAATTAGGCCCAGAACATAATACTTGATAATAATAATAAATGACTATGTTTTGGGTTTATATAGTTACAATATTATTTTTTACCATTATTTTAGAGTGTACTCCTACTTTTTATTTTTAATTTTTTTGAGACAGGGTCTTACTCTGTTGCCCAGGCTGGAGTGCAGTAACATGATCATGGCTCACTCATGGGTCACTTTGGGCTCACTTGCAAATATCAGGAATCCTTGATATCGGACAGCCTTGACCTCCCCGGCTCAAGCCATCCTCCCACCTCAGCCTCCTGAGTAGCGGGGCTACAGGTATGCACAACCATGCCTGGATAATTTTTGTATTTTTTGTAGAGAAGGGGTTTCACCATGTTTCCCAGGCTGGTCTCAAACTCCTGGGCTCAAGCAATCTGCCCGCCTTACTTACCCTCTCAAAGTGCTGGGATTACAAGAGTGAGCCAAGTGAGCCACTGTACCAGGCCTGGCTGAGTGTACTCCTACTTATTAAAAAAAAAAAAAAAAAAAGTTCAGTGTAACACAGCCTCAGGCAGGTCCTTCAGTAGGTGTTCCCGATTATTATCATAGGAGATGACAGCTCCATGCATGTTATCGCCCCTGAAGACCTTCCAGTGGGACAAGATGTGGAGGCGGAAGACAGTGATAGGCCTAGGCTTGTGTGTGTGCTTATGTTTTTGTTTTTAACAAAAAAAAGTTTAAGAATTAAAACTTTAAAAAGCTTATAAAATAAGGATCTAAAGAAAGAAAATTTTTTTTTGTACAGCTGTACAATATGTGTTTTAAGCAAAATGTTACTACAAAAGAGTCAAAAAGTTGAAAAAAATTAAGTTTATAAAGTAAAAACAGAGTAAGCTAAGGTTAATTTATTATTGAAGAAAGAAACATTTATAAAGTAAATTTACTGTAGCCTAGGTGTACAGTGTTATAGAGTTTACAGTAGTGTACAGTAATGTCCTAGGCCAGGTGTCCCCAACCCCCAGGGCTGTGGACCCATCCCAGTCTGTGGCCTGCTAGGAACTGGGCCACACAATGGGAGGTGAGCAGCTTCATCTGTGTTTACAGCAGCTCCCCATGGCTTGAATTACCGCCTGAGTTCCACCTCCTATCAGATCAGTGGTGGCATCAGAGTCTCATAGGAGTATGAACCCTATTGTGAACTGCGCATGTGAGGTATCTAGGTTGTTGCACGCTCCTTATGAGAATCTAATGCCTGATGATCTGAGGTGGAACAGTTTCATCCCCAAACCATCTGTCCCCCTGCAAGTCCGTGTGTTTTCCATGAAAACAGTCCCTGGTGCCAAACCAGTCCCTGCTGTCCTAGGCCTTCACATTCACTCACCGACTCACCCAGGGCAGCTTCCAGTCCTGCAAGCTCCATTATGGTAACTGCCCAATACAGGTGTACTATTTAAATAATCTTTTCGACTGTATTTTTACTGTGCCTTTTCTATGTTCAGATACACAAATACTTACCATTGTGTTACAGCTGCCTACAGTATTCAGCCCAGTCCCATGCTGTCCAGGTTTGTATTCTAGGAGCAACAGGCTATACGCCACGTAGCCTCAGTGTGCAGTAGGCTATCCCATCTAGGATTGTGTAAGTACACTCTGTGATGCTCCCACAATGACCACATCACCTAATGATGCATTTCTCAGAATGGAGCCCCGTTGTTAAGCAATACATGACTGTATGAGAAATAAAGCCGCTAAGAACAGTGAAGAGTGGTTCACCACTCAACCTCAAGTTCAAGGGCAGCAGGTAAAATGTAACAGTACTCTGGTGCCATCAGCCCCAGTGGAAGGCAGAACCCGCAGCTTCTAATGTGAACATCAAATGACCCCAACTCATTCCCTGGGAGGGCTCGGTGTGTGATCTCGTCCCCATGCCTCCTCCGCACTGTCATCTTGGTTTCTGTCTCTCCTTCTCTCATTGACTTTTCCTGCCCTTCGTGCTCTCTGGCAGGGGCAGAGGCTTAATCTGCTGATCCCTGTCATTCTGTTTTGGATAAAATGATTCCCGACATTTGCAAGTGAGCCTAAAGGTCTTTAACCCATGATACTTTTGTATTTACAGATGTACAAGTCTGTATTTTGAGTCACCGAATTACTAGAAGAGCCAGTGATTACCTAATGGTTGAGAACACAGGCTTTGAAATCAGACCTGATTCAAATAACTTAACCTTCTGTTTCTCAGTTTTTAAATCTGTAAGTGGGGAGAATAATCTTGACTGTCTTTTTTTTTTTTTTGAGACGGATTCTCACTCTGTCACCCAGGCTGGAGTGCAGTGGCGCAATCTCCACTCACTGCAAGCTCCGCCTCCCGTGTTCACACCATTCTCCTGCCTCTGCCTCCTGAGTAGCTGGGACTACAGGCGCCCGCCACCTCGCCCCGCTAATTTTTTGTATTTTTAGTAGAGGCGGGGTTGCACCATGTTAGCCAGGATGGTCTCGATCTCCTGACCTCAGGTTCCACCCGCCTCGGCCTCCCAAAGTGCTGGGATTACAGGCGTGAGCCACTGCGCCCGGCCTCATCTTGACTGTTTTAAGAGCTGTTGCCAGTTGGGTAGTGAACTAAGCATGAGATTGGGGGTATAAGGTTCAGCAATCCCACCTGGTCAAGGAAATTCTCATCAAGTGGGACACTAGGTGGCCTGTCCGTGTCCACTGAAGGTAGTAGATGCACACTTGGGAACAGTGGGCAACAGCAGGGGGCAAGGAACTGGATTTTATGGCAAAGCCCCCCTTCAAACTTGGTGTTAAGCCAGTAAAAAGGAAGCAATACAACGAAATGTACAGTACAATGCCATCTGTGTATCAAACGCAGGGAACAGGGGATGAGATCGGGGGAGGAGACCCAAGACAGGAGAAGCAAATGAGGAGCGTTTTCAGCATCACTGAATGCTCCACAAGTCCAAACAACAACAAAAACGCAACAGGCGATCGGAGGCGTTTTCTGCCAGTGACCCGCGAACTTTGACCGCCCCTCCCCATACTACTCTGGATCTTGGCCAAAAGACGGAGAAGCAGCAAACTTTTCCCTGGAGCCAGATGACGCAAAAGTTCACTAGCGGCCCAGGGCAGGGGCGCAGCTGGAGAAGCACCCTCCTCACTCCGCCCCGCTGCCGCACTGGGCTCCCAGCTGTCACCGCACGCCTCCCGGGATTGGCTCCGCTGCTTCCACCCCCGAACCGGGCCAGGACCCTTGGCGGGGGAGGGGGACGCGCACTTGACAGCTCCTGGCCTGGGGGCCGCTGGGCCCAGTCCTATCTGTGCGGACCCCGCTCCCCTTCCACGCAGTGGGAAGACCCCAAAGGACCTTTGAGGAGACCAAGGTTGCCAGAGGCCTCCCTCCCCCAGCTACAGTCCGGAGCCCCTAAGGCGGCCGCCCACCTCTCGGGCCTGGAGCGGCTTGGGGCGCCTAGAACTGGGATGGAGGGACTGGAGATCGAATCCTTCAACGCACTGAGCAGCCCGCCTGCCCGCCCCCGGCTGCCTCCGGGCCGGCCTCGTTCCAGTCGCGTCATGGGCGCGCCCCGGGACGGCGCATTTACCTTGGTCCGGACCCGCCAGGGCGCGCACTTGGATCTCGGAGCCCCCGGCCGCACCATCGGAAGCGCAGCCGCGGGCCCGAAGGGGCCTCCAGGGGCGCAGGAGGCACAGGACGCGCAGCATCGGGGCGCAGGCTGGGAAAGAAGGCGCTTCTTGGGTCCTGCACCGTCTCGGCTCCCACTGAGAGCTCGCAGTTCCGGCGACGGGCGAAGCCTTAGTCAATTGCTCCACCTATGGGCCAAGGGGCTGTTGCCTCCGTCCGCACCTCTTGGGGACAGGGAGACTTGAGCAGAGGAGGTGGGGGGAAGCCCAGCTCCTCCATGTGATTTGGGGTAACCCTGTCAATCTCCCAGCGTCAGTGTTTTAATCTTGTAAAATGGGGATAATAGTGACTACCCCGTGGTGGTGTGAAGATTAAATGGGGTGTGAACCTTGCTTGCACATGTGCTCAATTTCATTTTTTAAATGAAATGACATTTAATGAGTCCCTTGAGCGTGTCTGCACTCGCGAACTTCACTGCCTCACCTCCCGTTTGCGCCTCATTTTGTTTTTGTTTTTGAGACGGAGTCTCGCTGTGTCGGCCAGGCTGGAGTGCAGTGGCTTGATCTTGGCTCACTGCAACCTCCGCCTCCGGGTTCAAGCGATTCTCCTGCCTCAGCCTCCCGAGGAGCTGGGATTACAAGCGCGCTCCACCAGGCCCAGCTAATTTTTTTTGTATTTTTAGTAGAGGCAGGGTTTCACCATGTTGGCCAGGCTGGTCTCAAACTCCTGACCCCAAATGATCTGCCCTTCTCGGCCTCCCAAAGTGCTGGGATTACAGGGATGAGCCACTGTGCCAGGCCTGTTGCCTCAAATTTAATGGAAGTAAATTTAACTTGAGTCCCAATTTAGTGCTCAGTAAGTTGGCTCACAAAAATATTTGTGAATGTGAATCTCTGGCTTCTAACCCCATTGTCCACCCAAACTGCCTTTGCAGAGGTCAGCAGTAGCCTTGTTTAGTTCATTCAGGGTAGATCAATAAAAGTATTCAGTGCATACTCTGTGTTCCCCAATCTCCTACTTGGGAGACATGTCAAAGATCCCAAAGCCACTAACAATCCTGGCCTGTTGGTTAAAAACATCAAATGGTGAAAGCATTAAGGTTCATTTTATTCAATCTTACTAAAGATTGTAAACCAGGAGGAGTCTTGTAGAGAGTTTCAATCAGACTGCTCCAAAGCCGTGTTTCAGCCCACAGCTTATATACAGGTTGTGGAGGTTTTTCATGTACTCAGAAATTGCATCAAATGTACTCAGAAGTTACATTAGAGAAAAATCTTTTCAAAGTTTTGGCCTGAGAGTACAGCTGATAATAGAGTACAGAGGAATAATCATTAATCTTGTCAAATGTTATTTTATGTACAGGAAAAGGCAAGGGTTAGGATCATTGAATTTATCTTTTCTTGCTGTTTTGTTTTGTTTTAAGAGACAGGGTCTCACTCTATCACCCAGGCTAGTGGGTAGATAGGATAGCACAGTGGCACTATCATGGCTCATTGCAGCCTTGACTCCCTGGGCTCAAGCAATCCTTCTGCCTCAGTCTCCCAAAGTGCTGGGATTATAGTTGTGAACCACTGCACCCAGCCCTATTATTTAATTTAGCATAACCTTATGATTTCAAATTACATGAAAGTTTATATATAGACATTTGTAGTGCTCTGTTTACTTTTACTTAATTTTAAAAATTTACCTAGATTATTTATAACAACTGAGATATTAGGCAAAACTAGTCATCATTTCAAGTTGTTTTCTGGTTAACCACTTTTATAGCCTGTTAATATCAGGTTTTTACTTAAGTAAGAATCTTAAAGTTGAATACTTGGGTATTTTGCCAATAACTCAGAAGATTCAGCTATTTTCATTAAACTAACAATATTAAATTAGACTTGATTATAAAAAAATCACACAAACAAAAATTATTATATTTTGGGCTGGATTTATAGTTTTATAAACTTTGTGCCAAACTCTGACACCTTAAAATATCTAGCAAAGGCAAATATAAAACCGTTAAACCACTATACCCAGGCAAAAATGTATGCTGACAATTCTGAAGACATTTCAATTCTGAAACGTCTTCATTTTATTTTATCAACAATTTAAAATCCAGCTTATTTATTAAAGATTTACTTAAGTAACAAGAGCGTGGAAAATATTTGGATTTACTAATTTAGGAACACTTATTTATTTGCAAGTCAATTTGGTGGTACCAAGTAGACAAAATAGATACTGATATGTACATATATGTAAACACATCTAGATACATACACACATACAAATAAAGAGCTTATATCTTTCACTTAAGAATTTTAGTCATGAGATAGTGATACAAACTCACTGGTTTATAAAAGACAGTTGGATCCAAATTGTTTTTTTAAATAAAATTGGGACTTGATTTATGGCTAAACTTTATTTGCTCCAATAGGTCATCTAATGAGGGACCAAAATTTTGAAAGCTATAAGGTCTTTATTTGTATGTATCTAGATTTGTTTACATATATGAACATATCAGAATCTATTGTGTCTTCTTGGTACCACCAAATTAATTGACTTAAAAATAAATGAGTGTTTGTGAATTAGTAAGCCCACATATTTTCACTGGAGTTTGATTTTAAAAACCTCTTTTGCCCCTTCTTTTCCCTTCAGTTTCAAATGAGTTTATGGTTAAATTTTGAGTGTTTACATTTTAACTAGAACCAGCTTAATTGCATAAGAAAAACAAAATCTCCATGTAGCCTGGGATTAGTAATACCATAAACAGTGAGTTTTATCTCAACATCAATAGAAAAGTCAACAGATTAAAAGTAGTCAGGGAAAAATATAGTGAGATAGAGAACTTAGAAGACTCCACATTTTAACTCTGTAGTTGCAGGTTGCTGATTTGAACTCTGAATTTTCCTTGATGTAAGTCGCCCATCAGTTTAAAAATGTACACAAGAATGGGCCATAATATGCAGCCAGCTGGAGTTCCAGAAAATATCTTGGCATGTCTTTGAACTTTCCTGGGCTAATTTAATCTAAAGCCTTAAGTAAAGTAGGAATTTCTCCAGAGTTTGTTTGTTTAACATGAAAGCCACCAGAGCATCAGAAGGTGGCTGATTAGAGACCATTCCCTTAGAACATGGGTTACCCACTGCACTGACCCAATGAAGGCATCCCTTCCAGTGCCCTTAAATGTGAACATACTTACAAAATCAGAAACATGAGCATACCCCACAAAGCATGAGCACACCCTGCAAAAATGTGAGTGTACCTCACAAAGTGTGAGCATTTCCTGCAGGGCCCTAGATAGGGTCAGGCTGTCTGAAGAAAACAAAGTCTCCAAGACTTTCACCTAAAAATCAGAGGTCTTGGATCAGAGAGGGCTTACCTGATTTCTCCCCAGTGTACATGGGATGACAACTGAGCTCAAGGGGCTTTTGCAGGTGCTGATGCATTTGTCCAGATGATGCTTGGAAGGAGCTAGGGGCCACTTTGTATCCCATCTTCCCTGCCAAGAAATGTTAACAAAAGATCATGAGATCTGTGGAGGAAAAAGAGAAAGCTTCATTTTCTTTCTTTCTTTTCTTTTTTCTTTTTTTTTTTTTGAGATGGATTCTCACTCTGTCATCCGGACTGGAGTTCAGTGGCACAATCTTGGCTCACTGCAACCTCCGCCTCCCAGGTTCAAGTGATTCTCCTGCCTCTGCCTCCCAAATAGCTGGGACTATAGGTGTGCGTCACCACGCCCAGCTAATTTTTGTATTTTTAGTAGAGGCGGGGTTTCACCATGTTGGCCAGGATGGTCTCGATCTCTTGACCTTGTGATCCACCTGCCTTGGCCTCCCAAAGTGCTGGGATTACAGGCATGAGCCACTGCGCCCAGCATTTTTTTTTTTTTTTTTTTTTTTGAGACAGTCTCGTTTTGTTGCCCAGGCTGGAGTGCAGTGGCACAATCTTGGCTCGCTGCACCTTCCGTCTCCTGGTTTCAAGTGATTCTCCTGCCTCAGCCTCCTGAGTAGCTAGGAATACAGGCATACACCACCATGCCTGGCTAAGTTTTGTATTTTTAGTAGAGACAGGGTTTCACCATGTTGGCCAGGCTGGTCTTAAACTCTTGACCTGAGGTGATCCGCTGACCTTGGCCTTCCAAAGTGCTGGGATTACAGGTGTGAGCCACTGCACCCGGACTATTTTCTTAAAAAACAAAAACAATCTGCAGATTGGGGAGACACAGCCTCTGGTGTAAATTGCACCACATTCTGGAGAAGAGGGGAACTGGCCTAAACAGGAAAAGTTTCCTCTGTAGCTCTCAAATAGGTCTACGTATGCAAATAAAGGATTTAAATTTCAGTCCCCATTGGCTGAAAATAACTGAGTCCTGATTGGGTAGTTTCTTTGTTTCCTTCTTCTACTTTCCTTTTAGGCTCCAGGGTTACATGAGCAGGTTTGTTGTTGTTACATGGGTAAACTGTGTGTTGCTGAGGCTTGGTATACCAAGATCCCATCACCCAGGTAGTAAGCATAGTACCTTTATAGGTAGCCTTCCAACCTACGCTCCCTTCCCATCCTCCCCACTCAAGCAGTCCCCAGTGTCTATTGTTCCCACCTTTGTGTCCATGTGTATTTAATGTTTAGCTCCCACTTATAAATGAGAGCATGCGGTATTTGGTTCTGTTTCTGAGCTAGTTTGATCACAATAATGGCCTCCAGCTGCATCCATATTACTGCAAAAGACATTGAGTTCATTCTTTTTTATAGCGGCATGGTGTTCCATCGTGTATATATGTATCACGTGTTCTTTATATAGTCCACCATTTTTTTTTTTTTTTTTTGAGGAGTCTGGCTCTGTGGCCCAGGCTGGAGTGCAGTGGCCGGATCTCAGCTCACTGCAAGCTCCGCCTTCCGGGTTTACGCCCTTCTCCTGCCTCAGCCTCCCGAGTAGCTGGGAACACAGACGCCCGCCACCTCGCCCGGCTAGTTTTTTGTATGTTTTAGTAGAGACGGGGTTTCACCGTGTTAGCCAGGATGGTCTCGATCTCCTGACCTCGTGATCCGCCCGTCTCGGCCTCCCAAAGTGCTGGGATTACAGGCTTGAGCCACCGTGCCCGGCCTATAGTCCACCATTGATGGGCATCTTGGTTGATTCCATGTTTTACTATTGTGACTAGTATGGCAATGAACACATGAATGCATGTGTATTTTTGGTAGAATGATTTATTTTCCTTTGGGTATATACTGAGTACTGAGATTACTTACAATGGAATGGTAGTTCTGTTTTAAGGTTTTTTTTGTTTTGTTTTGTTGTTGTTGTTGTTGTTTTTGTTTTTCTTTTTGAGACAGGGTCTCATGGCTGGAGTGCAGTGGTACAATCTTGGCTCACTGCAACCTGTGCCTCCCAGGCTCAAATGGTCCTCCCACCTCAGCCTCCCGAGTAGCTGGGACCACAGGCATGCACTATCACACCCGGTTAATTTAAAAAAATATATTTTTCTGGAGAGATGGGGTTTCACCATGTTGCCCAGGCTGGTCTCAAACTCCTGAGCTCAAGCGATCTGCCCATCTCTGCCTTCCAACGTGCTGGGGTTACAGGTGTGAGCCACTGTGCCCAGCCTTAAATTATCTGAGAAATCTCCACGCCACTTTCCACAGTGGCTGAACTAATTTATATTCCCACCACAGTCTATAAGTGTTCTCTTTTCTCCACAACTTTGTTAGCATCTGTTGCTTTTTGACTTAAACAAAAAAATTTAATTTTGGCTGGGCATGGTGGCTCATGCCTGTATTCCTAGCACTTTGGGAGGCTGAGGCAGGCAGATCACCTGAGGCCAGGAGCTCGAGACCAGCCTGGCCAATGTGGACAAACCCCATCTCTATTAAAAATACAAAAATCAGCTGAGCACGGTGCATGCCTGTAATCCCAGCTACTTGGGAGGCTGAGGCAGGAGAATCACTAGAGCCTGGAAGCCAAGATCACACCATTGCACTCCAGCCTGGATGACAGAGAGAAACTCTGTCTCAAAAAAATATGTATCAAAAAATTTAATTGATTTTTTTTTCTTTTTTGTCCCCTTTTCACTTATACAATGTTTTTGACTTTTTAGTAATAGCCATTCTGACTGGTGTGAGATGTGGTTTTGCATTTATCTAATGATTAGTGATTTTGAGCATTTTTTCATATATTTGTCGGCTCTCTATATGTCTTCTTTTAAGAAGTGTCTGTTCGTGTCCTTTGCCCATTTTTAATGGAGTTATTTGTGTTCTGTTTGAATTAACATTCTTACAGATTCTTGATATTAGATCTTTGACAGATGCATAGTTTATGAATATTTTTCCCATTCTGTAGGTTGTCTGTTTATTCTATTGATAATTTATTTTGCTGTGCAGAAGCTCTTTAGTTTTAGCTGGGTTCCACTTGTCAATTTTTGTTTTTGTTGCAATTGCTTTTGGGGGCTTAGTCATAAATTCGTTGCTAAGGCCAACATCCAGAATGGTATTTCCTAGGTTTGCTTATTGAAACTGGACCTCTTCCTTTCACCATATACAAAAATTAACTGAAGGTAGGTTAAAGACTTAAATGTAAGACCATGTGGGTAGTTTCTAAGTCCAAAAACCAGGAGTGCCTGTTGGATGCTCCTTTCAGGCTAGTGGGAGGAGTTTTCAGGTCACAGTGTCTGAGCTCCAATTATAGGAACCCTCTTAGCTCAGAGATGCAAACAGGATATTTGTTTGGAGCTGCCCTCTCTGAGAATAAAGAGTGCATGAATGCCCTTCTCTCACTCGCCATGGCCACTGGGTTCCTATTATCTTAATTTGGGTGTCTATCAGCCACAGAAAGTCCATCTCATCTGAAGATGTTGGGGTCTTATTTACAGTTTCATTTCACTATTATGTGTCAATTAAAAATATAATAAAAGCACAACATTGGATTTGGCAGTGATTTCCTGGACATTACGTTAAATACACAGGCAACTAAAGAAAAAACAGAAAAATTATACTACTGTCCTTAGCCAACAGGTCATCTGGGGCCCTGGAGAAAAACAAGAGAAAGGGAGCCTTAAGTGAAAAAGGCATTCTGGAGCTGACTTTAGAAGGTTGAATCTGCCATTTAAGAGTGCAGGGAGGGGGAGCTAATCTGCATATCACCTTGGTGCTTCTAGGTTTTTAAGTAAACTTTCAGGATTCCTATTTACATGACGGCTTTGTAACCTCCAGGGGAAAACAGAGAAGGAAACTTTGAGGTTGAAAGCAAAGATGTGATTTTTGTTTCTTTAGATTTATCAATCCTGGTAGCAATGAAGTTCAGGAAGGAGAAGGCATAGTTCTTACTTAGGGTTAAAAGTGTGGGTTTTGCTGGCAGTCAGCCTTTGGCCCAAGCCTTGGCTCTATTGCTTATTTGTGATGTGTCCTTGGGCAAGTTGCTTAACTTCTCTGAACCCCATTTCTTCATCTGCAAAATGGAGTTAATAAACCAACTCCAGAGACAAGAGTTGGGAAGATTCACCATCATTCTCACCATTGTTAACACTTATACTTCACATTTGCTAGACAATCCTGTGGGGTAGATATTATTATTATCCCGATTTACAGATGAGGGGCAACCAAGACTCAGAAAGGTGACGTAACTTTCTCGAGGACAAACAACTAGCAAGTAATTGGGTTTAAATTTGATTCCAGGAAATTCGACTCCAATAGCTCCTTAAATTTAATGTTATTTTTAGGCTGGGCACGGTGGCTCACGCCTGTAATCCCAGCACTTTGTGAGGCTGAGGTGGGCGGATCACCTGAGGTTGGGAGTTCGAGACCAGCCTGGCCAATATGGAGAAACCCTGTCTCTACTAAAAAAATACAAAATTAGCCAGGTGTGGTGGCACATGCCTGTAATCCCAGCTACTCATGGGGTTGAGGCAGGAGAATCGCTTGAACCTGGGAGGCAGAGGTTGTGGTGAGCCGAGGTCACGCCATTGCACTCCAGCCTGGGCAAAAGGAGCGAAACTCCGTCTCAAAAAAAAAAAAAAAAAAAAAAGCTTTAATGTTATTTTGCCTCTAAGATTAAGTAATGTATATTAAATCCTTAGCACCATGCCTGGGTCACCATAAATGCTGAATTATTGTTAGTGAGGCAGGAAGAATAGGGTCTGGAGACAGGGAGCCATCACTTCAACCTCCAATTGGTCACAGGCTAAGTCTTAATTTGCATAGGGTGTAACTTCACTTCAGCTGCTGATTGGTTGTGAGCCAAGTGTATTAGTTCATTTTCATGCTACTATGAATAAATACCTGAGACTGGGTAGTTTATAAAGGAAAGAAGTTTAATTGACTCACAGTTCTGCAGGGTTGGGGAGGCCTCAGGAAACTTTCAATCATGGCAGAAGGGGAAGCAAACACATCCTTCACGTGGTGACACCAAGGAGAAGTGCAGAGTGAAGTGGGGTGGGGGAGCTCCTTATAAAACTATCAGATCTCATGATAATTCATTCACTATCACAAGAACAGTATGGGGGAAGCTGCCTCCGTGATTCAATTATATCCACCTGGTCCTGACCTTGACACGTGGGGACTATTACAATTCAAGGTGAGATTTTGGGTGGGGACACAGCAAAACCATATTACCAAGTCTTCATTTACATAGAGTGTAACCAACAGGAAACCTCTAAAGGGTACTTAAACCCTGGAAGATTTTGCAATCAGGGCTCTTGAGCTGCTTGCTCCAGCCTGCTCCCACTCTGTGGAGTATACTTTCACTTCAATAAATCTATGATTTTGTCTTCCATTGCTTTGTTTGTGCATTTTGCCCAATTATTTGTTCAACATGCCAAGAACCTGGACAACTCGTAGTCAAGACCCTTCACTGGTAACAGTAGTAGTTATTATTTGGATTATCACCCAAATCCTCCAGCTTGCTGAAGTCATTTTAAGGTTGTTTTTTGTTTGTATTTGTTTTGTTTTTGAGACAGGGTGTTAAATATTAATTCTAAATTTCTCTTCAAAGAATTAATATGTCAGTCTGTTCAATGTTCAATTCCTTGCCTTATACTTTTAAACTTCCTCGTAAAGCAACCTTTTTCGATTATTTTGCCACCCTGACTCATTCCGATCACCTGCTCCACCCTGACTCATTTCAATCACCTGCTCCACCCTAACTCATTCCAATTACCTGCTCCACCCTGACTCATTTGGATTACCTGCTACCTGCTCTGCCCTGGCTCATTGGCCACCCTGCATAACCATTTTTTTTCCCGCCAAAGCACTCACCCCGTCACTCTCTTTAAATCAGCCAATCAGAATTAGTTTAGCCTGTGTGGTCTAACCCTAGCCAATAGGGGAATGACATAGCAGCAGGGGCCACGTACGTTAGGGATAAGAACCCCTTTCCCTTCCTTGTCCAGTTGTGTGCTCAACATTGCTCCATCTGTGAGGGTGCACCCTTCTATAGAAGTATGTTGCCTTGCTGAGAATTAAAAACAACATTTTATATTTGAGTGCTATTTCTTTTGCGGCACTGAAACTTTATATATAACAATTTGGGGGCTCGCCTGTGATTACATACATTCCCCTCCAGGGGCGGTCTCTGGTTCTTTCTCGTGAGGAGGCATGTGCCCCACCCCTTGTGGCGGCCTCAGCAGGGAGAAATCAGAACCCACCTAGTGCAAGGAATAACCCAAGCTCTCAGCAACATGGGAAAAACAAAAAAATAAACAAACAAAAAAAACTGGCCAGCAACGTAGCTTAAAGGATCCTCACATACTGCTGCAACGACTCTGTGCACAGACCAAGGAAGGAGAAGCTGCGGGAGCTGATAAAGTATTTCCTTGGTGGTTGGGACTAAGGTAAGAAAGCCGTGGGGGTGGGCGGTGAAGTATTCCTTGGTTGGAGTGGCTTAGAGGTCAAAAAGAGGCGAGACATCCCCACTAGGGGGGATTGAACCTCACACGAACCTCCAGTAGTAGAAAAGGCAAGATATTTCCAGTGGGGAAACTGAGCCTCACCCCAAAAGGCAAGAAGTTTCCAGTAAGGGAACTTGAACCTTACCACAAAACCATCAAGATGGGAAATGCCCCAAGCAAGACAGGGAGGAAGGTGGATAAAGATGGTAACAAAGATATCCCTGGAGATAGCCCCCTAGGTCTCATGCTAAAACACTGGAAGGATAACGAAAGGACTAAACATAGGATAAAGCAACAGATGATAAAATACTGCTGTTTGGTTTGGACTCAGGGACCCATCCTCAAACCCTTAATCTTCTCGCCAAAGTTTCGGTCGAATGAGGATGTAATGTGTCAGCTTCTAATCCGATATGTTAATGATAAAAGTCCAGTGTCTCAACAAGAACTAGGCTATCCTTTTTGTTGGAGGCAAGGACCTGCCCTCCTTTTCCCCTTAAAAACAAAGAGGGAAGAACCCAGTCTGGCACCTCAAAATGAAACGTCAGAGGAGCTAGCTCTCATGCCTAAAGACTCCAACACGGCCGGGCGCAGTGGCTCATGCCTGTAATCCCAGCACTTTGGGAGGCCGAGGCGGGCGGATCACGAGGTCAGGAGATCAAGACCATCCCGGCTCACACAGTGAAACCCCGACTCTACTAAAAATACAAAAAAAATTAGCCGGGCTACTCGGGAGGCTGAGGCAGGAGAATGGCGTTAACCCGGGAGGCGGAGCTTGCAGTGAGCGGAGATGCGCCACTGCACTCCAGTCTGGGCGAGACTCCATCTCAAAGAAAACAAAACAAAACAAAGACTCCAACACATGGGATCCCCTAGACTACCTTCCCCCACTCAGCGTCCCCAATCTTTCCCCTCAGACAGCCACTGCTGCCTCAGATCCTGTTCCAAATTCCCCCTCTACTCACCTTATCCCTTCTCTTTATAACCCTGACTCTTGGGAATTACCATCCCATCAGCCTGTTCCCTCCCAACCTAAATACCCCTCTCTAAAAGGACTCCAGCATGAGGCAGGACAATGTAAAAAAGATATTCAGAATTTCCCATTTCCCTCCGTACCTAAGAGGTCAACCCTGACCCTCTTCCCTTTGAAAGGGGTACCACAAGGAGAGGGGGCTATTGGCTTTGCAAATGTTCCCCTAACCAGTTCAGAAGTCTGGAATTTAAAAAAGGAGCTCAAACCGCTACTAGATGACCCTTACGGAGTGGCAGATCAAATTGACCAAGTCTTAGGACCTCAGTTATACACCTGGGTCGAGTTAATGTCCATCTTGGAGTATGATTCATATGTAGGGCTGCTATGGTAGTTTGGGAACGTGAGCACCCTCCCGGTGAAAATGTTCCTACCTGGGACCAGAAATTCCCTGCCCGAGACCGCCGGGGGAACAATAACAACGGAGATCACAACGAAAATATGCAGGACCTAAGGGAGATGATAATAAAAGGAATTCTGGAATCAGTACCCCGAACCCGAAATCTTTCTAAAGCGCTTTATATACAACAGGAAAAGGGTGAATGGCCTATGAGATTCCTAGACAGACTGAGGGAGCAAATGAGGCAATATGCAGGCCTCAATTTGGATGATCCCCTTGGACAAGGAATGTTGAAACTCCAATTTGTCACTAAAAGTTGGCCAGACATTTCAAAAAAGTTACAAAAGATAGACAATTGGGAAGACCGTCCTCTAAGTGAGCTTCTCAGGAAAGCTCAGAAAGTATACGTGAAAAGGGACGAAGAAAAACAGAAAAAAAGACAAAACTTATATTTTCCACCTTCCAACAGATGGCTCCCAAACCAGGTACTTCTAGACAGTTTCCAGGGAGCCAGAAACTGTAAAGGGTACAAACCCTCTTTTAAAAGACCCCAGCCTCCCTCTGGAGGACCAAGATCCTTGTATCAGGCCCCCTAAAGAGTATAGGGGAGCAGGGTTAAAGAATCCCAGAACTAAGAGGGAGGAAGGACAAGATAGGTGCTATAGATGTGGAAGAACAGGCCACTTCAAGAGAGGTTGTCCTGAACTAAGAAAGGAGAAAGAAGCCCTTCCACTCATGACTTTCCAGGAAGAATAGGGGGCTCAGGGGCTCTGTCTCTTTTATCTTGAGTCCCACCAAGAGCCCTTGATAAATTTGGAGGTGGGACCTAAACATGAGCTTATCACCTTTTTAGTCGATTCAGGGGCTGCTTGCTCCTCTGTTTCCCCCCGTCTAATGTCGTCTCCTCCTCAGAGGAGCTTTTAGTCTCTGGAGTAAAAGGGGAAGGATTTAGAGCAAAAATTTTAGAAAGCACCCAAGTTAGATACCAGGATTGCTCAGCTTATATTCAGTTCTTGTTAATCCCTGAAGCAGGAACTAATTTACTGGGGAGGGATTTAATATTAAAGTTGGGTATAGGTCTACAAGTCAGCCCAAGAGGATTCCTCACCTCATTAAACCTACTCACCACTGTAGGTGAAAAATATATTAATCCTAATGTCTGGTCCAAAGAAGGAAACCAAGGAAAATTCCAAGTCCCTCCAATCCACATCAAGCTAAAAACCCCGGGAGAAGTAGTAAGAAAGAAGCAATACCCTATTCCCCTAGAAGGCAGGATAGGGTTGAGACCTATGATTGAAGGCCTTATTAAGGACGGGCTTCTTGAGCCCTGTATGTCCCCTTATAACACCCTAATAAGGCCAGTCAAGAAATCAGACAGGTCATACCGACTAGTATAGGACCTTAGAGCTATCAACAAAATAGTCCAGACTACCCACCCCATTGTCCCCAATCCTTACACCATTCTTAGCAAGATTCCATATAATCATCAATGGTTTACTGTAATAGATTTGAAGGATGCTTTTTGGGCATGTCCCCTTACCGAAGATAGCCGAGATATATTTGCTTTTGAGTAGGAGGATCCCTACTCAGGGCGGAAACAATAATACCAATGGACAGTCTTGCCCCAAGGGTTCACAGACTCCTCTAATCTTTTTGGCCAAATTTTAGAACAAGTACTAGAAAAAGTTGTCATCCCAGAACAAATATGCCTTCTTCAGTATATGGACAACATTCTTATATCTGGTGAAGATACAGGGAAGGTAACTGACTTCTCTACATGTATTCTTAACCATCTGCCGTTTGAGGGGCTACGAGTCTCAAAAAGAAAGCTTCAGTATGTAGAGCCCAAAGTTAAATATTTAGGCCACTTAATAAGTGCAGGCAAATGAAGAATAGGGCCTGGACGAATTGAGGGAATTGTGTCCTTACCCTTGCCTCAAACTAAACAAGAACTCAGGAAATTTTTAGGGTTAGTCGGATACTGCCACTTATGCATTGACTCATATGCACTGCACAGTAAACTGTTATATCAAAAACTTGCCCAGGAGAAGCCTAACCATCTCCTGTAGACTTCTGAGGAAGTTGATCAAGTCCAGAGGCTGAAGGAAAGGCTCATAACTGCCCCTGTTTTAGCCTTACCCTCCCTAGAAAAGCCATTCCACCTTTTTCTTAATGTGGACAGTGGGGTAGCTTTAGGAGTGCTGACTCAAGAACACGAAGGCCATCGGCAGCCCGTAGCCTTCCTATCAAAGGTCTTAGACCCAGTCACTTGTGGATGGCCTCAATGCATCTGTCCATCGTGGCTACGGTAATACTAGTCGAGGAAAGCAGAAAGTTAACCGCTGAGGGAAAATTGACAGTAAGCACGCCTCACCAAGTTAGAACTATCTTAAACCAGAGAGCAGGGAGATGGCTTAGTGACTTGAGAATCTTACAGTATGAGGCCATTTTGTTAGAAAAGGATGATTTAACATTGACCACTGATAATTCACTCAACCTGGCAGGTTTCCTAACAGGGAATCCAAATCTAAGGAAGGAACACACATGTTTAGATTTAATTGATTGCCACACAAAGGTTCGACCAGACCTAGGAGGAACCCCCTTCCGGACTGGATGGCACTTATTCATAGATGGTTTCTCCCGGGTGATTGGGGAAAAAGACACAATGGGTATTCAGTGATTGATGGAGAAACTCTCGTAGAAATAGAGTCAGGAAAATTGCCCAACAGTTGGTCTGCTCAAACGTGTGAGCTGTTTGCACTCAGCCAAGCCTTAAAGTACTTACAAAACCAGGAAGGAACCATCTATACAGATTCCAGGTATGCCTTTGGAGTGGCTCATACGTTTGGGAAAATTTGGACTGAATGAGGTATCATTAATAGCAAAGATCAAGACCTTGTTCACAAGGAGCTAATCACACAAGTACTGAATAGTCTTCAGTTGCTGGAAGAAATAGCTATTGTCCATGTTCTCAGACACCAGAAAAACCTTTCTTTTGAAAGTTGAGGAAATAACCCAGCAGATCAGGTAGCCAAGCAGGCAGCCAAGCAGGCTGCTGTGTCTTCTGAAATGTGTATTTTTCACTTAACTCCCTACTTCCCTCCTTCTACCATAATTCCCATTTTCTCCTCTATTGAAAAAGAGGAATTAATAAAAATAGGCGCTAAAGAGAATTCAGAAGGAAAGTGGATACTGCCAGAACAGAGAGAAATGTTGTCTAAACCCCTTATGAGGGCAGTCTTATCCCAGCTACATCAGGGGACTCATTAAGGGCCCCAGGCCACGCGTGATGCAATTCTCAGCATTTATGGTTTATAGGAACTTATACCCTGGTCAATCAGGTTACAGATAGTTGCTTAGTATCTCAGCTCACTGCAACCTCCACCTCCCTGGTTCAAGCAATTCTCCCACCTCAGCCTTCCAAGTAGCTGAAACTACAGGTATGTGCCACCAGGCCTAATTAATTTTTGTATTTTTTGTAGAGACAGGGTTTCACCATGTTGGCCGGGCTGGTCTTGAACTACAGACCTCAGGTGATCTGCCCACCTCGGCCTCTCAAAGTGCTGGGATTACAGGCATGAGCCACCACATCCAGCCTATGTCCATTATGATTTAAGCAATACTGAGCTCTAATCCCCTTCCTGTATCTAATGGGAAACTATGAGTTCCTCCCTGTGTCCTTCGATATTATTATTATTCTTTTGAGACAGGGTCTCACTCTGTCACCCAGGCTGGAGTGCAGTGTGGCATGATCATGGCTTACTGCAGCCTCAACCTCCTGTGCTCAGGTGATCTTACCACCTCAGCCTCCTGAATAGCTGAGACTATAGGTGTGCACCACCATGGCTGGCTAATAATTGGGGTCTGTATCTGTCCTGGTCACTTCCAACTCTATGTCCCTGTGTCCAATGAATTAATTCAGATTATAGATCACCTGGCCATCCCTCCATGTCTCTTTTCTGTAACCTATTGGACACAACTTCAATTCCTTCATTCCCTAAAGAATTAAGGACATGAGGCTGCATGTGATAAATTTTACAGAAAGGTTGGGGAGGAATTATGGGACCTTACCTCTCATACTTTTGTCAACCTTAAATAATAAGACTCAGAAATATTAAGTATTGAGTTTATTGGAGCACAAAGTTTGATAATAACACTCCAGGAAATACAGGCTGCAAAGGAATAGGGTCAGTGCTCCAAAATGGGGGAGTTAAGGTTTTACTTATGTAGTGGAAGCAGGGAGGTTTAGCAGGGTTACAGTATTTTTCCATACAAGGCCAGTATATATGTTACAGTAATTTGATTGCTTATAGCTTGCTACATTCCAAGGAAGAGTGCTTTAAGGTTCTGTGAGGAGGATCTGAGGGGGTCTCATCTCTGACACCACAAGGTCTTTCCTAATGATTTACAGGAAAAAAGCAGAAGTTGCAGTTGCATGCTGCAAGACTCAGGCCACATAGCCACATCTCTCTCAAGACTTGAAATAATTTAGAGTCCAACAGCTTTAGGTTTGAATTTATTTAATTTCGCGCTTTAAAGAGGTTAATACAACCAGGTGCTGTGACTCACGTCTGTAATCCCAGCACTTTGTGAGACCAAGCTGGGAGGATGGCTTGAGCCCAAGAGTTTGAGATCAGCCTGGGCAATATAGTGAGACCTTGTCTTTACAAAAAAAATTTAAAAATTAGCCCAGCATGGCAGTGCACGCCTATAGTCCCAGCTGCTTGGGATGCTGAGATGGGAAGATCACTTGAATCTGGGAGGTCAGGGCTGCAGTGAGCCGAAATCATGCCACTGCACTCCAGCCTGGATGACAGAATGAGACCCTGTCTCAAAAAAATAAATAATATAAAATAAAAAGGTTAATGCTAACCTGTTACAGGCTGAATTGTGTCCCTCCCTGTCACCAAATTCATCATTGAAGCCCTAACCCCCAGTACATCCGAAGGTGACTATATTTGGAGGTGAGATCTTTAAAGAAGCAATTAAATAAAAATGAGATTATAAGGTTAGGCCCTAGTCCAGTATGACTGGTGTACCTAAAAGAAGAAAACAGGCCGGGTGTGGTGGCTCACGCCTGTAATCCCAGCACTTTGGGAGGCCGAGGCGGGTGGATCACGAGGTCAGGAGATCGAGACCATCCTGGCTAACATGGTGAAAACCCCGTCTCTACTAAAAATACAAAAAATTAGCCGGGTGTGATGGCGGGCACCTGTAGTCCTAGCTACTCGGGAGGCTGAGGCAGGAGAATGGTGTGAACCCGGGAGGTGGAGCTTGCAGTGAGCTGAGATCACACTACTGCACTCCAGCCTGGGCGACAGAGCGAGACTCCGTCTCAAAAAAAAAAAAAAAAGAAAAGAAAACCTTGGCTGGGCACTGTAGCTCATACTCATAATCTCAGCACTTTGGGAGGCTAAGGTGGGTGGATTACCTGAGGTCAGGAGTTCAAGACCAGCCTGGCCAACATGATGAAACCCTGTTTCTACTAAAAATATAAAAATTAGCTGGGTGTTGTGGTGGGTGCCTGTAATCCCAGCTACTCAGGAGGCTGAGGCAGTATAATCGCTTGAACCTGGGAGGCAGAGGTTGCAATGAGCTGAGATTGCACCATTGCACTCCAGCCTGGGCAACAAGAGCAAAACTCCATCTCAAAGAAAAGAAGAGGAAGAGGAAGAGGAGGAGGAGGAGGAAGAAAACATTTGAGCATGGATAGGTACAGAGGGAGCATCATGTGAAGACAGAGAGAAGACAGTCATCCACAAGCCTACAGAGAGGCCTCAGATGAAACCAACATTGCCAACACCATGATTTTGGACATGTAGCCTCCAGAATTGTGAGAAAATAAATTTCTGTTGTTTAAGTCCCCCAGTTTATTGTATTTTGTTATGACAGCTTTAGAAAACTAATATGCTACCTGAAAGAAGTACTTCTCCTAAGAGGAAGTCTGGTGTCTGGTTTTTAAAACAAGAAAGTAAGTGAGGCACAGTAGCAGGCACCTGTAGTCCCACCTACTTGGGAGGCTGAGGTGGGAGGATTACTTGAGCCCAGGAGTTCAGGCCCAGTCTGGGCAACACAGAGAGACCCCAAATCTAAAGTAAAATAAAAGGCCAGGTGTAGTGGCTCAGGACTGTAATTCCAGCACTTTGGGAGGCTGAGGTGAGAGGGTGAGAGGATCGCTTGAACCCAGGAGTTTGAGACCAGCCTGAGCAACACAGCAAGACCTCATCTCTACCAAAAATTAAAAAAAAAAAATTGGCCAGGTGTAGTGGCTCATGCCTGGAATCTCAGTACTTTGGGAGGCCGAGGCAAGCGGATCACTTGAGGTCAGGAGTTCAAGACCAGCCTGGCCAACATGGTGAAACCTCTTCTCTACTAAAAAATAAAAAAATTAGCTGGGCATGGTGGTGCATGCCTGTAATCCCAGCTACTCGGGAGGCTGAGGCAGGAGAATCGCTTGAACCAGGGAATCAGAGGTTGTAGTGAGCCAGGATCACCACTGCACTCCAGCTTGGCGACAGAGCAAGACCCCATCTCAAAAAAAAAAAGGGGGGGGTGGGGTGGGGCTGGGCATGGCAGCAGGTGTCTGTAATCCAAGCTACTCGGAAGGTTGAGGCAGGAAGAGTTGCTTGAACCCCAGGAGGCGGAGGTTGCATTGAGCAGAGATCGTGCCACTTCACTACAGCCTGGGTGACAGAGTGAGACTCCATCTCAAACAACAACAACAAAAAAAAAAATTAGCCTGGCGTGGTGGTGGGCACCTGTAATCCCAGCTACTTGGGAGGCTAAGACAGGAGAATCGCTTGAACCCGGGAGGTGGAGGTTGCAGTGAGCTGAGATCATGCCACTGCACTCTATCCTGGGTGACAAAGTGAGACTCCATCTCAAAAATAAATAAATAAACAAATAAATAAATACTAGCCAGGCATGGTGGTTCATGCTTGTAGTCCCAGCTACTTGAGAGGTCGAGGCAGGAGAATCGCTTGAACCCAGGACTTTGAGTGAGCTACGATCACAGCACACACTCTAACCTGGACAACAGAGTGATACCCTTTCTCAAAAGTAAAAATAAATATTAAATAATAAAATAACATTAGGAGGCTGAGGTGGGAGGATTTCTTGAGGCTGGGAGTTTTGGGCCAGCCTGGGCAACAGAAATACCCCGTTTCTAAAAATAAATAATAAATAAATAAGATAACAAAGTTGCTCCTGCCTTCTTTTCTCTATAGCATTTTTGTTTCTGGGATTTCAAGGCAGCTTAGCAAAGGAGCAAGGGAAGTGGGACAAGAGTGGGACAATATGGCCACAGGGAATATCAATATTTTTTCTCCTTTTAACATTCTGCTGTTTTTAAATTTTTATTTATTTTGAGATAAGGTCTCACTTTGTTGCCCAGGCTGGAGTGCACTGGTGCAATCTCAACTCATTGAAGCCTCGACCTCCCAACCTCAAGTGATTCTCCCACCTCAGCCTCCTGAGTAGCTGGGACCATAGATACACGCCACCATGCTTTGCTTATTTATTTTTATTTTTTGTAGAGACCAGGTCTTGCTATGTTGCCCAGGCTAGTCTCGAACTCCTGCTCAAGTTATCCTCCTGCCTCGGACTCCCAAAGTGTTGGGATTACAGGTGTGAGCCACTGCACCTGGCCTAATCCTGCTGTTTTTAATGAGAAATATTCCTTCACTAATCTCTTCTGATCTAAAATCTGAATTAAAAAAAATTTATTGGCCAGGCATGGTAGCTTACGCCTGTAATCCCAGCACTTTGGGAGGCTGAAGTGGGCAGATCACCTAAGGTCAGGAGTTCGAGACAAGGCTGGCCAACATGAAGAAACCCTGTCTCTATTAAACATACAAAAAAATTAGCTGGGCATGGTGGTGGGCACCTGTAATCCCAGTTACTTGGGAGGCTGAGGCAGGAGAATCGCTTAAACTCGGAAGGCACAGGTTCAGTGAGCCGAGATCGCGCCACTGTACTCCAGGCTGGGCAATGAGTGAAACTCCGTCTAAAAAAAGTTTTTTTCCTTAGTTTTAAACACAGTATATACAAAGCACTCTCACATTGCTGATGTGAATGTCTTTAAATGAAAAGCAACTGGTAATTTATATCAAAATTATAAATACACAAGCTCCTTGCCCCGGAAAGTCCAATTTTAGAAATTTAACCTATGGATAAATCCACACAGCTGTGAAATGACATGTGTTCATGGCTGTATATTGCAGCATTGTTATAATAGCAAAAGATTGGAAGCATCTGTATTAGGCCATTTTTGCATTGCTATAATGAAATATCTGAAGTTGGGTAATTTTTAAAGAGGTTTAATGGGCTCATAGTTCTGCAAGCTTTACAGGAAACATGGTGCTAGCAGGTGCTTCTGCTGAGGCCTCAGGAAGCTTACAATCATGGCTGAAGGTGACAGGGATCCAGCATGTCACATGGAGAGAATAGGAACAAGAAAGTGAGGGGGGTGAGGTCCCAGTTTATCACCAAGGGGACGGCGTTAAACCATTCACAAAGGATCTGTTCCCATGATCCAATCACCTCCCAACAGGTCCCACCTCCAACATTGGGAATCATATTTCAACATGAGATTTGGAGGGGTCAAACATCCAAACTATATCACAGTCTTAATATCCATCAGTAGAGGGTTGGTTACATAAATTATGGGGCTGTGTGTAGTGGCTCACCCTATTATCCCAGCACTTTGGAAGGCCAAGGCAGGTCGGTCACTGGAAGCCAGGAGTTTGAAACCAGCCCGGGAAACATAGCAAGCCCCTATCTCTACTTTAAAAAATAAAAAAAAATACATCAATAATCTGAATACTATGCAGCTATAACAAAACACAGGAAGCTCTTTATGCATTGATATGAAACCTTCAAAATCTATTGGTATATGAAAAAAGTCAAGATGCAGAATAGTGTGTAAAGAAAGCTAAAATTTGGCTGGGTCTGGTGGCTCATGCTCATGAACCTAGCACTTTGGGAGGCTGACGCAGGAGGACTGCTTGAGGCCAGGACTTCAAGAGCAATCTAGCTAATATAGCAAAACCCCACCTCTATTAAAAGAAATAATAAAGAAAATGAAAATTTGTGTTAACAAGGGAGATAACATTAGTATGCATGTGTATATTTGATTATATTTACATAAAACATCTTTGGAAGGATAGGGAAGAACTGAGAGGCCGGGAATAGCAGTAGGAGAGATAAGTTTTACAGTTTGACCTGTTACACTTTTTTGGATGCAGGATGTTGCTGTTGCTCAGATTGGAGCGCAGTGGCAGTATCTTGGCTCACTGCAGCCTCTGCCTCCCAGGCTTAGGTGATCCTCCCACCTCACCCTCCTGAGTAGCTGGGACCACAGGTACATGCCACAACATTGGCTAATTTTTGTATTTCTTGTAGAGATGGGGTTTTGCCACGTTGCCAAGGTTGGTCTCGAACTCCTGAGCTCAAGCAATTTGCCTGCCTTGGCCTTCCAAAATGCTGGGATTACAGGTGTGAACCACCATGCCTGGCCCCTTTTATACTTTTTGAATCTTGATTTTTGTTTTAAGTATAACTTACTCAAAATAAATAATGAAAATGAAAACAAAGTACAATGACAAAAATTAAAAACATGCCTTAGCAAAAATAAAAAACTAACATATACACAAAATCAAAACATACTAACTAGCCAGGCCCGGTGGCTCATGACTGTAATTGGAGGCTGAGGTGGGTGGGTCACCTGAGGTCAGGAGTTCAAGACCAGCCTGGCCAACATGGTGAAATCCTATCTCCACTAAAAATACAAAAAATTAGCCAGGCATGGTGGCCTGCGCCTGTAATCCCAGCTACTCAGAAGGCTGAGGCACAAGATCACTTGAACCCAGGAGGCAGAGGTTGTAGTGAGCCGCTGCACTCTGACCTCTGCACTCTGACCTCGGCTACAGAGTGAGATTGCCACTGCACTCTGACCTCGGCAACAGAGTGAGATTCTGTCTCAAAAAAACAAAAACAAAAACAAAAACAAACACAAAACAAAACATACAAACTATAGTTGGGTATAAGATTAAAAGAAAAACCCTCCCTCTTCCATATTCCATGCATTTATTTTATTCTATTTTATTGAGACAGGGTCTCACTCTGTTGCCCAGGTTGGAGTACAGTGGCGCAATCAGTTCACTACATTCTCAGACTCCTGGGCTCAGGGGATCCTCCTGTCTCAGCCTTCCAAGTAGCTGGGACTACAGGTGTAGGCCACCACACTCGGCTCATTTTTAAATTTTTTTGTAGAGACAGAGGCCTCCCTATGTTGCCCAAGCTGGTCTCAAACTCCTGGCCTCAAGTGATCCTCCCACCTCAGCCTCCCAAAGTGCTGGGATTACAGGTGTGAGCCAGCATGCCTGGCCTCCACCCATTTAAAAAGATTTTTCTTCTTTTTCTTCTTTTTTTAGAGATAGAGATGTTGCCCAGGTTGGTCTTGAACTCTTGGGCTCAATCAATCCTCCCATTTTGGCCTCCCAAAGTGCTGGGATTACAGGCATAAACCACTATGCCTGGCTGCTTTTTGTCTTTTTGTTTTTACAGAAAAGGTCTTACTATGCTGTCCAGGCTGGAGTGCAGTGGTTATTCACAGGCATGATCACAGCTCACTGCAGCCTTGAACTCCTGGACTCAAGCAGCCTTTCTGCCTCAGCTTCCCAAGTAGATGGGACTACTGTCGCATACCACCACACCCAGCTTAAAAGGATATTTGATGTATTTTATCTAGCATTTCTGGGTGGTTTTTTTTTTTTTTTTTTGGTACACTTATTCATGCCACAAAGTAAGTGGTACTTATACAAGTGTACAGTGATTTTTCAGGTTCCTTTCTAATATAGCTTACTTAAATTCACAAGCCAACTAATGTTTCATTTCATGTGCACTCTAAGTGAAGCTGGTTAATGATGACCATAAGCAGGTGCAGAAGCTTTCAACATTTTACTTATTTTATCAGTACTCCTGATTTTATAAATGATGAGGCTCATCAACCCCATTCCCACTCAAATCTGACAAACTTGGGTATAAGAGGGCTTCACAGGCATCCAAACATTTTTTTTTTTTTTTTTTTTT